>NW_028151823.1:52500-101205 GCF_964638095.1 Poromitra crassiceps
CACAGACACCTCACCCCCCACATACACACACACCTCAGCCCCCCCCACATACACACACACCTCAGCCCCCCCCACATACACAGACACCTCACCTCACCCCCCACATACACACACCTCAGCCCCCCCCACATACACACACACCTCAGCCCCCCCCACATACACAGACACCTCACCTCACCCCCCCCCCCACACACACACACACACACACACAGCTCACCCCCCCCCCCACACACCTCACCCCCCCCCCACACACACACAGACAGCTCACCCCCCCCCCCCACATACACAGACACCTCACCCCCCCACCTCACACAGACACCTCACCCCACACACACACATCACCCCCCCCACACACACAGACAGCTCACCCCCCCCACACACAGCTCACCCCCCCACACACACACACACAGACACCTCACCTCACCCCCCCCCCACACACACACACACAGCTCACCCCCCCCCACACACCTCACCCCCCCAAACACACAGCTCACCCCCCCACACACCTCACCCCCCCCCACACACACACACACAGACAGCTCACCCCCCCCACACACAGACACCTCACCCACCCCACACACACACACACACACAGACAGCTCACCCCCCCCACACACACACCTCACCCCCCCCCCCCCCACACACACACACACACACACACACAGACAGCTCACCCCCCCCCCCCCCACACAGACAGACACCTCACCCCCCCCACACACACCTCACCCCCCCACACACACACCTTACGTCAAGTTTCATGCTATACGGCATAGCACCACCTACTGGCAAACACAGGAAGCGCTTTATCTCGATAACCGTTAGTCCGATCAACTTCAAACTTGGGGAAAGCGCTTAGGGCAGGGGTGGGCAACATGTTTTTCCTGAGGGCCATACTGGCTTACATCAAGTGAAGGGCCACACATTGGAGATCATACCTGCCAACACTCCTGATTTTCACGGGAGTCTTCCTATTTTTAACCCTCACTCCTGTTGTGATTGGTAATTTCTTGTTAATCTCCGGATATAATAGTGATACAAATCAAATGGCTGTAGCAGATGAGATTTATTAACATAATTCTGCCTTTTATTGAGTTTTTGGGGGTCGTTTTGTTTTTCTTTGAGTCCGGCCCTGGGGCCGCATTTTGCCCCAGGCCCACTAGAAATGAACTGTTATAACAGAAGTAGAGTATTGGCCAGAATGACATGAACATTTGGACACTTATTCAGCAGGTATCTTGTATGTTGTGTTCAGGTGCACTGTAAAAAAAAGAAAGAAAAAAATGCAATTCCATCGTGGGCCACACCGCATGCGTGGGCCGTATTTTGTCCATGTGTGGCTTAGGGGGACCTGATAGGGTGCAGTGCTGAATTTTGTGCAATTGGCATAGCGCCACCTACTGGCAACATAAATTTTGTTTATCTCGAGAACCATTCGGCGGATCGACTTCACACTCGGGGAATGCGCTGAGGGGGACCTCACGGATTTCAGTGCCGGATTTCATGCAATTCGGCATAGTGCCACCTACCGATACCTTACACACACACACACACACACACACACACACACACACACACACACACACACACACACACACACACACACACACACACACACACACACACAGCATAATACCAGCAAACTAGATTATCAGGCCACATAGCGGCCTGATAATCAAGTATGTTATATATCCTATAATAAAATTGCCTAGATGGATGGGCGGGCGTGTGGTGTCGGTCAGTCACGATTTGATTTAGTTTTGTGTCACGAAAGTGACATCACCCGATGTCACTTTGGTGACGTTCAGTGCCAAAAAAATACCCTTAGACCTCAGGGTGTTAATATCCCTATAATATTCCTATAGGGGTTGACAGTGTGTCTGTGACCTGAGGGTGTTAATATCCATATAATATTCCTATAGGGGTTGACAGTGTGTCTGTGGTGCTTAAACCCAAACCTGTTCGGAGCCCAAGTGGCGCGTGGGTCGGAGTCCGTTTCAGACTGAAAACATAACTTGTCTGAGATGACAGGTTGAGAGGCGGGTCATAGTAGCATGTTGATGATTTTATTTGACAATTATGGGGACTGGATTGGGCTTTGGCCAATCCTGGCGTGTTCCACCCCCAAATCGAGTGGGATTCAGGGTGTTGTGGCGCTCCTCTCGGGAAGAGCCTGGTGACGCGAGGTTTAGTGGTTGAGTGGAGCTCAGCGAGTCACAGGCAGCCAGCTGCCGGATTGGAGAGTGCAGCCCGTCGGCCTGGAATCTCCGCGGTGCAACCCCTGACAACCAGGCTCTCAGGCACGCTAGTATTCCCTGAACTTACTAACACTTAAAGACTCAATTTTCTATTTCTTTTTGGAATCTACCTTTTTACACTTTCAACTTTCTTCCCTGATCTTAGGACCATTTAAAGACTACATTTTCGTATTGCTTTTGTTGGACTCCTATTTACATTTAAAATTTTCTGTTCTTTTGTAAATTTTATTTCTATACTGTGAAACTCTGTAAATGGTTAGCCCGGCATCTTCTCGGCCTGTCCCGGAGGGGGGTCCCCAGAGGTCCATAGTTGGGCCCCTACAGTACATCGGCCCTCACAAGGTTCCTCCTCAGCCAACAAGTCGCTGAGGCAATCCATGGTGCGCACTGGGGGCGAGGGGGAGGCGGGGGGGGGGGGGGGCGCTGTGTCCCGGCCTGGCCTTCGCTCCCACGCCTTATGTGTGTGGGGGCGGGGGCCGGGGTGGGGGGCATCGGTGCTCTCCATCACTGGTAGAGGGATGCCATTAGGTTAGAATAGCTTAGGTTAGGCGATAGATTAGCTACAGCCTAACTGTAGGCTGTAGATCTGTTATAGTGTTCAGGCTAAAATCAGACTAGAGCAGAATAGGACAGGGCAGACTAGGCTGTAGATTAGCTAGATTCCCCGTGTTCTAGTTAGTTCTGGTTAATGGCTAGAGTAGTCAGATTGTCTGATTTGCTCCCACCTTTTCCTGCTCTCTCCTTTCTCACACTCTAAAGCATGGCACTCATTCTACTCTAAAGCATGGCATCCCCTCCTTTCCCTGTTCTCTCCTCATACTCTCTCATACTCCCCCTGCTCTCCCTCCCCACCTCCTCCCTTTCCTGAACTATCCTCCCGCACTATTCTAAAGTATGGCACCCATTCTATTCTATACCATGGCACCCATGATCTTTCTCTTTCCCCATTCCCCTGCTCCTTCCACACCTCTCCTTCCCTGCTCTCTCCTCCCCCACATTTCCCATTCCCTCCCAACCTTCTCCCTTTCCCTGCTCTCTCCTCCCCCACATCCCCCGCTCTCCCTCCCTCCTCCCCTCTTCTGCTCTCTCCTCTTTCTCCCTTCCCCACCTCCTCCCCTTCCCTGCTCTCTCCTCCCCTTCCCGGCTCTCTCCTCCCCCACATTTCCCATTCATGTGGGAAATTGACCTCATCACTTTCCTGCTCTCTCCTCTCACATTCCCCCTGCTCTCCCTCCCCTGCACACTCCCCACCTCCTCCCTCTCCTGATCTCTCCTCCCCCACTATTCTAAAGCATAGCACCCATTCTACCCTAAAGCATGGCACCCTTTCTATTCTATATTTCTATATTTTCTATATTTCTCTATCATATGATTGTTCAATGTGTTTTCCTTACTACTGTAATTGCTACTGTTGTGTCAGCTAGAATTAGCTAGACATATTTTCTCTGAGACATGCTTGTGAATTAGGGCTATACAAATAAACTTGACTTGACTATGGTCTCATGCAGTCACAGTAACGTACGTGCTATACTAGTTGACTGTTGTCTTTGCAGTGTGTTCAAGTGCACATTTTTGGCCGTGACACAGGAGATGTGAGGTGATGCAACAGTCGGCATTCTTTGTCTTTTGAAGTTTTGGTGGTGTGTTGCAGCCTTAAGATATCCGCTGGAGAAAATAAAATCCATGCACAGATTTACCTCCTATAGGTCCACAAATTTCACATATATTATTAAGCTCCGCCAGCGCCACACAGCTTCCGGCTCGCTGGTTGCTCGCCAGCACATCCCAGTGGGGCGGTGCTTATAGTAAAAATCTTGTCTAAAAGTATTAATATTGAACATGTCACATGTCTAATTTGCACTATTCAACACTGCATTTTCTCAGTGTCTCAGAAACACACTCTGCAAGTTTGAAGTTGATCGGACGAACGGCTCTGGAGATGTGTGATAAACAGAGAACATACAGACAGACGGTCGAGCATTTATTAAGGAGATACACACTTACACTTCCTCACTCCTGGTTTCAACCTCTGGACTCCACCATGGTCCACACTGTGGGGCAAACAAAGTCAGACCAGAGTATTCTATTTGAGGACAGAAACAAAACCTTCCCTATGAAGGGTTTTCCATATAATAGGGACCGTTCGTTATTTATGGAAGGGGTCACTGGAGGAAATAGGGGAGGGTGATGCTTTTTAAATATATACCTGAGAGAGTCCAGGCTCCAGTGTGGATCCTCCAGTCCAGCAGAGAGCAGCTCCACTCCTGGGCCTCCTGGATGATTGTAGCTCAGGTCCAGCTCTCTCAGATGGGAGGGGTTGGAGCCCAGAGCTGAGGCCAGAGAAGCACAGCCTTCCTCTGTAAGCAGACAGCCTGACAAACTGCACACACACACACACACACACACACACACACACACACACACAAACACAAATGAATCCATGTCAGATTTGATTAGTAGCCTACTGTGAAATTAGTTGTGATAATGCCGTCAAATTCTAGCAAAACGGTTACTGCCTCATACAGTTGGCTGGTCAGCTCTGTGGTTATGTGCTGCAGTTTGAGAGTTCCCTACTCACTGTCTGACAGAATATTAGAAGTTCTTTCTACTTTTTCAGGTTTCAACAACTGAGGCAGCTCAGAGAGGAAAGCATGAAATGCCCTCATGGAAAGTCATTCACAGGGGCTATGAAGGGCTAAATGTTGGTATCACACCTGGTTTAAAAAATACATGGACAGAGAAAATCACCCACAGGTGTTTGTCTGCTGATAGTAATCTGTATGTAAAGCAGGAGGTAAATGGTCATCTGTTGATCAGGTTAAAGCACAACAACAATGCTGGCAGTTGTTTGGGAATGTTTGATTGGTGTGCTATGGGCTAAAGCCGGGATACTCAACTGGCTTTGCCCGGGGGCCACTTTTTGAACCACCAAGCAGAATGTTAACAAGCATTATACCATGGTCTGGGTGAATACTCGATTCTGATTGGCTGAAAGGTGTCCATTAATTTGTGATAATGTACAGTGATAATGTACACCTAGCTAAATGGTCTGTTCACCGTTCATATCAATGCGCCAGGATTACGACCACGACAGAGCCGTTTAGTTAGTTAGCTTGACTCTAGAATTGTTCCAGGTGCAGGCACTAAGCGGCCATTTTATCCAATGATAGCCTAATCCTGAGCAGCCGAGGGGACTATTTTGTCTCGCCAGTTCTCAACTCATATTCAAGGTTATGAAAACTAGATTTTGATTGCAAAATGCATGGAAATATAAATGAATGGTCTTGTTTTGTTTCTTTGGCAAGTGACCATGGTATAAGCGGATTAATGCACTTCAAGGTGTCCATTATCAGAAATTATTGGACTTCGCGGCTTCGCCTCGGACGGGTTACGCCCAGGCCCGGTTCTACGGGGGTGCAAAAGCATGCATTGCACCCTTATTTTAATTGTCTGCATGCTCAGTTGAAAAGTAAAAAAAAAAAAAAAAATTTTTTTTTTTTTTTTTTTTTTAAATAAATGCTACAGCTGCACACTTACTGTTTAAACTTGAATTATCGTTGTTGTTTTTCTTTGTTCTTTGATGTGATTTTATGGCTTTTTGGCACCTATATGTAACCTTTTAAGGTTGAGATAATTGTATTATCATTATATGGTCCAAATATTTCAGTAAAGCACTTGAAACACTTGAAATATTCTTGCTTGGGTGGTATCATTCTACTTGAAATGATGGTCAAATGCATTATTTTTAGTAAAATAACATGTCAAATTTTTCGGGCGGCCGGCCTTCGGCCGGCCACCCGAGTGGGCCCGGCCTTCGGCCGGGCATCTGCACCCCTTCCTATCTTGGATGCACCCTTAGTCATCTGGTTCTGGAACCGGCCCTGGTTACGCCTCCATGTCGTCCAATAATTTCTGATAATGGACACCTCATCGTGCATTAACCCTTACATAATCAGAGTGAGAATGCAAACCCAATATCCAGTGTATTGGAGGTACTGTACAGCAAAAGGTAGAAATTCAGTTTCTTCAATTCAGTTCAGTTCTCAAATGTGTTCAGAGTAAACCCTCTTCCCAAACAAATCAATAAAGGATCTCTCTTCAAAAGAAAATTAACCTACTTCTCCTGTGTGCACAAAGCCGACCTGTTTGGTTACATTTATATCATATAAATTAAGTAGGCTACATATAGTAAGTGCCTGGGTGGCAAGCAGGCTGCAACACTTGACAATTTAGCTGGAGCTCAGTCAAACTTTATTTAACAGAAGGGATGAGGAAGCGCTGCGTGGGTCCTTAGTAAAATCACTGAAACAGGTGCTCTTTGGTGAGGGTGGAGAGAAGCATGAGAAAAAGTTCAAGTTGGATCCTTGTAAAAGTCAAAAAATGGAGTAGAGTACAGGAAAAACTTGAAAAATCCAAGGCCACTCTGTTTCAGGTAGAACAGTTAAAAAGCCTTTATTGTGGCATGGCTAAATCTTACACAATTAAAAAGACCAACGTGTTTCAGCTACAGAGAGCCTTCATCAGGGTAGAGGCCCAACACTGAAATGCATGGCATTTCATGGCAATAGAATCATCCCCAAATCTGCCAGAGGAGGGGATAGACTCAAACATCTCCTCCAAAGAGAAAGCTTTTGGATTGTAACCCTAAAAGCAACCACCTTCCCCGGTTTGAATGATGATATTGATTTCTCTCCATTTCTCTGAGTCAGACATTGTTTTTTGTTATTGAGATATTTTGCTCAGTTAAATTTATTTGGTTCCTGTGACAAAGTGGGTGAGAACACACCATTTGTCCCCATTGCACATCACCTCTCAATCTTCATCAATCAATTAGTCTTACTTACATCACCTGCATTGATGTAAGTAAGACTACAGAAATTCTAACAGCGCCAGAAACACTCACATGTACATGTTGTGACTTGTGTACTCACCACGCGATGAAATATAAACAGTGTTGGGCGTGTTACTGTAATTACTTACTTTTTCAATAACAAAGTAATATAAGGTGTTACAATTTCCAAAACAGTAATTATATTACAGTTACTAATCCAAGAAAGGCTGCATTACTGCGTTAGATCATTGCCCGCCAGAATGCAGTGTTTTCTATGTAAAAAGAGAAGAAAAGAAAAAGTAATCCTCACGATCTCAGGTAGACCTGTCACACAAACACGCACACATACGTCAGAGCATGGTTGTGCACAACACGGGATGCCGGCTACTTCACAGGCAGGAATTATTTCCTGTGCCTCTCTGTGGTGCATCTGAGTGGGATCAGCCTCTCACTGAACGTGCTCCTGTGTTTGACCAGCACGCCATGGAGTGGGTGAGAGTCATTGTTCATGATGGAGCATAGCCTGGTCAGCGTTCTCTTCTCTGACACCGCTGTCAGAGAGCTCAGCTCCAGCCCCACAATGTCCCTGGCCTTACGGATCAGTTTGTTGAGTCTGTTGGCGTCCGCTGCCTTCAGCCTGCTGCCCCAGCACACGATAGCATACAGGAAGGCACTGGCCACCACCGACTCATAGAACATCCTCAGCATGGTCCGGCAGACGTTGAAGGACCTCAGCCGTCTCAGGAAGTAGAGACGGCTTTGGCTCCTTCTTGTAGAGTGCTTCAGTGTTCTTAGTCCAGTCCAGTTTATTGTCAATGTACACTCCAAGGTACTTGTAGTCCTCCACGATGTCCACACTAACCCCGTGGATTGAAACAGGGGTCACCGGTGCCGGTGTTATGATCAATTAGGGTCCGGGTCAGATCCGATTCTATCACTATCTATTCTATCGTTATGTGTAATACCCGAGTAGACCTGTGAAGACCTCTATAAAGGATTGAACATGTTGAATCTGACCAAACATCTCCAAACAATTCCAAACAACGACAGCCAGCAACGGGGCACCAAACAAACATCTGTGTTTGTGTTTGTTGGAGAAGGTTTGATTGGTGTACCATGGGCTTAAAGGATACTGACCTGAGACTCTCCAGTCTACAGTGTGGATTCTCCAGTCCAGCAGAGAGCAGCTTCACACCTGGATCTTCCAAGTCATTGTTACTCAGGTCCAGCTCTCGCAGACTAGAGGACTGGGAGCTGAGAACTGAGGCCAGAGCTTCACAGCTTCTCTTTGACAGCTTACAGCCACTCAACCTGGGGAAGAATTAGCCATGAACAAGAAATTTGAAAATAGTTTTTTCTGTATATTGCATTTAATATTGAAGACATCAAGTTATGCATGCACCTACAGAGATTTATTGGAGGCTTTGACCAGTGGCAGCAGCCCCAGGAGAGCCTCCTCTGCACGTGCTGTGTGTTTTCATATGTTTATCTCGTGATCAGCGCTGATCAACATGTTCAATCCTTTATAGAGGTCTTCACGGGGCTACTCGGATCCTAGGACCTGGGACCCGACCCAAGACCTGTACGAGTCCGGGTCCATATTTATTATGATCAATTAGGGTCCGGGTCGGGTCCGATTCTATCACTATCTATTCTATCATTATGTGTAATACCCGAGTAGACCTGTGAAGACCTCTAAAAAGGATTGAACATGTTGAATCTGACCAAACATCTCCAAACAATTCCAAACAACGACAGCCAGCAACGGGGCACCAAACAAACATCTGTGTTTGTGTTTGTTGGAGAAGGTTTGATTGGTGTACCATGGGCTTAAAGGATACTGACCTGAGACTCTCCAGTCTACAGTGTGGATTATCCAGTCCAGCAGAGAGCAGCTTCACACCTGGATGTTCCAAGTCGTTGTTACTCAGGTCCAGCTCTCGCAGACTAGAGGACTGGGAGCTGAGAACTGAGGCCAGAGCTTCACAGCTTCTCTTTGACAGCTTACAGCCACTCAACCTGGGGAAGAATTAGCCATGAACAAGAAATTTGAAAATAGTTTTTTCTGTATATTGCATTTCATATTGAAGACATCAAGTTATGCATGCACCTACAGAGATTTATTGGAGGCTTTGACCAGCGGCAGCAGCCCCAGGAGAGCCTCCTCTGAAGCAGAGTATTTCTTCAGGTCAAACACATCAAGCTCTTTTTCTGATGACAGTAAGATGAAGACCAGAGCTGACCACTGAGCAGGGGAGAGTCTGGCTGTGGAGAGACTTCCTGGACTCAGGTGCTGTTGGATCTCCTCCACTAGAGAACGGTCATTCAGCTCATTCAGACAGTGGAACAGATTGATGCTTTTCTCTGAAGAGGGATTCACCTTGATCTTCTCCTGGATGTACTGGACCGTTTTCTGATTGGTCTCCAAACTACTTCCTGTCTGTGTCAGCAGGCCTCTTAGGAGAGTCTGATTGGTCTCTAGTGAAAGACCCAGGAGGAAGCGGAGGAACAAGTCCAGGTGTCCATTTGGACTCTGTAAGGCCTTGTCCACAGCACTCTGGTAGAGGCATGCTAGTTCAGATTTGTGTCTTGATAGTGTTGACCACCAGGATGTTGATTGACTTTCTGACAGGAGATTGACACCAGTGTTGATGAAGGACAGAAAGACATAAACGGCAGCCAGAAACTCCTGAATGCTCAGATGGACAAAGCAGAACACAGTGTCCTCGTTCAGCCCACGCTCCTCTTTAAAGATCTGTGTGAACACTCCTGAGTACACTGAGGCTGCTCTGATATCAATGTCACACTTTCTCAGGTCGGCTTCATAGAAGATTAGGTTGCCTCTCTCTAGCTCCTCAAAAGCCAGTTTTCCCAGAGAGAGAATCATCTTCCTTCTCTTTTTATTCCGGATTGGATCTGTTTCAGCACTCCCATGATACTTGACATCTGCCTGTTTGGACTGAACCAGCAGGAAGTGGATGTACATCTCAGTCAGGGTCTTGGGCATGTCTCTTCTCTCTCTGGTTTTCAACACAAGCTCCAGAACTGTAGCAGTGATCCAACAAAACACTGGTATGTGGCACATGATGTGGAGGGTTCGTGAAGTCTTGATGTGGGAGATGATTCTGCTGGCCTGCTCCTTATCTATGAATCTCTTCCTGAAGTACTCATCCTTCTGTGAGTCAGTGAAGCCTCTCACCTCTGTTACCATGTCAATGCACTCAGGAGGGATCTGCTTGGCTGCTGCAGGTCGTGTGGTCATCCAGAGGCGAGCAGCGGGAAGCAGTTTCCCCTTGATAAGGTTTGTCAGCAGCACGTCCACCGAGGTTGACTCTGTAACATCAGTCACAATCCTGTTGTTCTGGAAGTCCAGAGGAAGTCGACACTCATCCACACCGTCAAAGATGAACACAACATGGAACTTGTCAAATCTGAAGATTCCTTTGGTCTCAGGAAAGAAGTGATGAAGAAGTTCCACCAAACTGTACTTTTTCCCTTTCAGCAGATTCAGCTCTCGGAAAGTGAATGGAAATGTGAACTGTATATCCTGGTTGGCTTTGTCTTCAGCCCAGTCCAGAGTGAACTTCTGTGTTAAGACTGTTTTCCCAATGCCAGCCACTCCCTTTGTCATCAATGTTCTGGTTGGTTCATCTCTTCCAGGTAAGGGTTTAAAGATGTCTTCACTTTTGATTATTGTTTCCGGTCTCACTGGTTTCCTGGATGCTGCTTCAATCTGTCTCACCTCATGTTCATCATTGACCTCTCCACTCCCTCCCTCTGTGAGGTAATGCTCTGTGTAGGTCTGATTCAGAAGTGTTGGGTTTCCTGCTTTAGCAATCCCCTCAAACAGACACTGGAACTTCTCCTTCAGACTGGATTTGTGATTACGTTGGCACACTCCAGCAAGAGTTTCTGAAAGGACAAATTACATCAATCAGTGGATGTTGCTGTAAATATGAGAAGTGTAAATATTAATATGCGAATGCATACTTTTCCTAACCACATGGCATCTATTCTGCTCATCACTGGTGGACAAACAGGTCCTGACTGTGTGTGCTACCCAATGTGAAATGCATCTGTGGTGGCATTTGTTCTTAAATAATACTGTGTTCAGCATTATACACCCACATGAATAAATCAATGATTTTAGCTGATGATTCATGAGGATTGTGAATATTATTTTGCAATCTGGAATTGAATCAATCTTTCTTGAGAAACGTCTATATTTAACTAATCATATATCTCCCATTTTCCCACCACTTCCTCCCTCCATCATGTTAAAGCTGTTAAAGCCTCTTACTGCTCTGCAGAGAGTCAGCCAGCTCCTCCTGCTTCATTCTCCTCAGGAAGAGCAGTGTGATGTTTAGAAAAGCCTCCTCCTCCTCCCTCGGACTCTCTAAGCATTCTGGGTAATCTTGACTCAGAACCAGCTGGACTCTCTTCAGCTCTTTCTTCACAAAAGTGACAATGTTCTCCTCAAGCAGCTGCAACAGAATAACATTTGAATTAAACATTCTGAAAAATAATAATAATACTGTAATAACATCAGATCCACTGGTCTAAAGAGTGCAGCATGAAGACCTCATCAACCAACACTCTTTATTTTACCAGGCAAGAAGTTAATTAAGAAAAATTCTTATCTACAATAATGACCAGGAAGTAGGCAAAATACCTCCTGGTGGAACAGGGTTTGGGGAGAAATAGTCTCAACGCCAGACCCATGAGAGTTGTTACGCTGATACACTACGTTACTGCATGCTGCAGATCTCTCTCTGGGTCTGGGACACTCCCTTCAGCCAGCTGGGGACGGAAGTGAACCGTTCACTTGGCCAGTGATTGGCCAGTGGTGGATTCAGTCTCCACCACTCAGTAACGACTTTGCAATCTGCGATCAGACGACACGGGAGTAGTGTCCTCTAGAGAGAGAGTGGCGTCAGCGGAGGACCAAAATGTGAGACTCATTAGCCAATGAACAGCCAGGAATGGGTCTCGCGCTACTTTTGCATGATAAAATCAAGCTGATAATGTACAATTTGATTCAGGGGGGGGAAACCCTTTCAGAGTACAACACAAACTGTCTATTTTGCTGCAACTTGGCAGTGCTGCTTAATCCAGGACCTTAATTCCTGGAACTCTTGAGAGTAAAAAACTGGTCCATTGGAGTGAATGGAGATATAGGGGGACTCTTCTATCTACATGGCTCTGCACGGGAGGCGCAGCCCATTTTTCGAACCGCTCTCTCATTGGTCCTATGACCTGTCACTCATTCAATTTCAACCCGCCTAGACCTGCCCTCAAACCCCAGCAGTGGCTGTGAAGTGGCACAGACTCATTTGTGTAGTATGCGGAGCGCAGGGATTCAACATAATATTTGAGTCTTGGGAGAGACTAGAGGAGAAACAACAACAACAACAGACCAGAGTAGTTGTTTTGTAATTCAGTAGCTGCAGTAAAATGTGTTGTACATTTACACACCATAAATATGGAGTCTAGGTCTGTTTGAAGCTCCTGGACAGACTGACCACTGTGAACCTCTGACCTCTCCTGGTGGACTCTGGAGAACACATGAAGTATTAGGTAATATGTCACACACACACGCACACACACACGCACACACACACACACACACACACACACACACACACACACAGACGCACACACACACACACACACACACAGTGAAATCCACTGTAAATTAGCGATGCACGATATGGATTTTTTTCAGCCGATACGATAACCGATAAATATCCGCTTCTCCTGGCCGATAACGGATACAATAACCGATAATTATTTCACATCTTTGTATTTAAAGAAATAAGTTCTTAACCTGTATTTTATGCACACCTGGGGTGACAAAAGACAGATGTGTTGAGCAAAGATGGATGATTTAAAAGACTATTCCATAGCTCTGACCTAACCAAATCTAACTGACATCACTACTGTGAACACAAAACAAAGAGCACTTCTGATATAATATATATGATTGTTTTAGTAAAGTATCACTCAATTAAACAATACAAAAAATAAAGGCTTTTATTGAACTGAACCGCTTAGTCTGCAGATAAAACACAATGACAAAAGGCAGCCTAGTAATTTAGACTTTTATTGTCATGTTACTGATCCTCTTTGAATTTTGCATTGGGGCCAGTTCTATTGAAGTGAATGGGGAAGACATGGAAAGATTAAAGATGAAAGAAAAGACACTATGTGATGTTGACAGATTTCTTTTATGTAATGTGTGTGTTTGTTTTCCTTATTACTGGTCTCCAGACAGATGATGGCTCTGTCCAGTTCTGCATACAGCTCAACTCAAAAGTCCCTATTTGGTTTATAGTGGGACTCCTGGTTAGCTTAACACATTCACTGCCAACAGTTTTTTTTTTAGTGTAGGTAGCTTCTGCCAAGGTTTTTTTTGAGGATTCTGGCTCATCTTTCAAGAGCCGAGGATTATTTTCTGCTAGGAATTTGTGAACACAAAATATCTCAAAAGAACTAATAGAATGTGTGCTTTCTCTGTCTAAAAGAGTTAGTTTGTAGAGTTAGTAGTTATGTAGGCATTAGCAGTTGAATACAGCATGGTTTCAGCATCTGAAAAGGAAAGTTGAGATAAATGCCTTTTTGTGAAATTCGATAGAACAGTCACTTTAACCATTTATTTTTGGCATCAGTAACACATCAGACATCTAAACAATAGTTCTGAACAGTAATTTCCTCCATAACACCACCCCCACCCCCCTCTCCTTCAAACTCCTCCCTCCGTGTGTGTTCTCCTCCTCCCTCCGTGGCTCTGCAGCGGGCGTGTCACAAGCGAGTTTCTGCTGTCTGTGCTGCCTGGCTGCTGGCGGCCGCTCTTTGGGCGAGTCTGGATGGGGCTCGTTCGTTTCTGGGTTTTCGGTTGTGAGCTCAGCTGGAATGAAGCTGCGTGCGATTCTGGGCTTTCTGCTGGTGTTTCAAAGTGTGTTGCACCCATAATCTATTATGCAAATTTGCAATCCCCCACCGCCAGCTCCCAGCGCGAAAGCGAAAGCGTTTTCGCCAATCCATTTTCATGAGAATGGCTTCCTCACGCTGCTGTTTTTTCTTGGCTTTCTCTCGTCTGGAGAGCACTGTCGCCACTTAGTGGGTCGGTAAAATAGGTTATACACATTCAATAGCTCCCATATTTTTATAGGAGATGTAAAAGGGTTTGATCCACATCCCACCGTCAATTTTTTTTTTTTTTTTTTTTGACGAGATACTGTAACTCGTCGACGGCAGTCAACCGTTGGATTTTTTTGACGAGATATCTCGTCGACGGCAGTGAACGTGTTAATAATGTTAGTGGATTGGATTTTGGAGTTCATACTCCCAGAGCTGGCGTAAACCATATAGAATCATCTTTACCCGAAATGAAACGTCCAGGGATTGTGTGTTTAAGTGCTTTGAATACGGGGATGTTTGATCAGCCTGAGTGCCTGAGAGCAGGCCACGCCAGTTGAGCTAGTGTTCGCTAGCCACAGCAGCTAACATGAACACTAATCAAATGCATCCTCGTCAGGTTTGGTTTAACGTAACGTAATGGCCACTCTGAGACTGCTCATACACATGAGGTTACTAACTCTGTCCTCAGCAGCAGCAGCAGCAGCAGCAGTACACAGGATGTCCCACTTCAACCCACCACGAACACAGAGCCACATGATCCTAACAGCAGTCCCACTCCTTTGAAACCCTCTAGCAAGTTTAGAGGTAAATCCTACTTTATACCTCCCAAGTACAGAAACCCATCTCTGGACATTTATTGTAGACTGGTTGAGAGGGATGTGTCTACTATCTTTAGTAAAAGAAAGGAGTACAAAGTGAGGAATAATCTATCTAAGGAACAATTGGATCAACTTAAGGCTATAAGGGATGATAAAACATTGGTGGTTCAGAGTGCAGATAAGGGGGGTGCTATCGTGGTCCTCAACCGCGACTCATATGACAGGGAAATCCAAAAGCAACTCAACAACTCTAAGTTTTACAGAAAGTTCTGTCTTTAAGACACAGGTTCACAGTCTACTCAACCAGCTCCTTGAAAAGAAACTTATCACGAAACCTGAACACGCATTTATGAAAGTTGAGTATCCAATCACACCTGTATTTTATACTCTTCCTAAAATTCATAAATCATTTGTGGACACACCCCCTGGACGCCCCATAATTGCTGCTATGGGTTCCGTCACTGAAAGAATCTCGGCCTTTGTGGATAATTCTCTTCAGCCCTTAGTGACAGCCCTCCCTTCATACACAAGGAGAAGGACACCCGTAGCACCCAGTGCATGTTGGATCTCATTGAGTGTGTACAGTGTGCTCACATCTAATGATTGTTTATATGGTGCTGATTTCTTTCTTCAGGTGTCAGGAGTGGCCATGGGGTCCAAGTAGCCGCGACACGCAACTCTAAATGGATTCTCCTTTAGAGTTGCGCACGGCTTGCCCTTCTCCATGGAAGTCAGACCCAAAGCAAGCTCGGCTGGCTTCAAACATGCACGAATCACAAAGACAAAAGTACTGACACGTAGCCACGGGTGTCTTCCCTCACGCCGGTCTGGCAACGATGTTTGTTACCTTTCAGTTTACGAGTACTATGCTTATTTGTGTAGCCGGAAACGGTATCTTTCCCTTTTCAGAGACTCTTCTTCTGGGGGCGTGGCGCTGCTGTGCAGTTGAAAGGCGGGCACGCCCCCAGAAGAAGAGTGGAGAAATCCATATTCACGGACTTAAAATGACTTTATTTAATAAAGTCAGTGGTGTGAGTGTGAGAGGAATTCAATCAATAGACAATAAGATTGGTGTGTTTAAAATGAGATATTCCACTAAATATGGCTAAAACAGATTCAAATATGCAAAAAAGGCGGAAAAAAAATTGCGGCCGGCGGCGTGGGCCCCCCTAAAAGCTTCGCCCCCTCTGGGCTGATAGGGTCGCTCCGCCCCTGAGAAGCGCCACTCTAGACCATACCATCATCCAAGGTATGATGGCCTTTTGGCCTGATCTTGTTTTCCTTATGTACTTTAAGGGCTCTATCTTCCCGACGGCGGTAATTTTGCGTTAGCGCCCGTTTTGCGCTGGAATAGCGCCATGCAAAGCCCTAATTGTGGGCGTGTCGGCCCGCTGCGCTTCACGTCATCTCCGCGCACATCTCCGTATAGGCGTGTTTATGCCCAAAAGTATTGTGGAGGTGTGGTAATGCCTATGGCATGTGGTCTCCTACCTAAAGTAATCTAATGTTACACCACAGACCTGTATGGTCGGGAATTATGTAGCCTAATAAAACCATGACAAACAAATTCTCATTTTTAAATCAAGGTGTGTTTTTTCTGGAATGCAGGCTATAGTTGAAACTCAACGTGGCATTCCGAGGAGAGAAGAGTGTGTGCAGGCGCGAGTGGAGTGACATCCATGCCGTGAGTAAATGTATCCAAGCAAGGACTTCCTGCACTGCACGGAGATGTAGAGACTGTCTGCGCTCAGGCGTACGTCTGCGTTTGCGCTAAGACCAGCTATTTCCTGGCGTTAAAATTGAGAGCACCCAAGGCGATTTCTTATTTCTTATAGGTGTTATTGTAAGTCGCTTTGGATAAAAGTGTCTGCCAAATGACGTAATGTAATGTAATGTGATTTTTTTCTAACACATTGCGCTGTAACGCCTATTTTGGAACGGGCAACTCCCAAACCTCTCTTTGTGCTCGGCACATACCGACGGTATCTTCCCCACAGCGCTAAATGACACTTGCGCGAGACACATGATAGGGTAGAGGCCCACCGACACGCCCGGGCCACGCCTACACCTGTGTCACAGCGCAAAGCTGGACGGTGGAGGCAGACAATAGCTTAAGACGCTGGGAAGATAGCAAAAAGAGGCGCGCACACGCAGCGTAAAGGCAGCGCAAACCATAGTGCCGTACAACGATAGGGCCCTAAGGGTCTGATCTATCAACACGTTCTCACTCCGACCACGTAGCATATTGACGCTTTGTCCCGTCCCTTATGCGCCACTTGTTACTAACATGGTACCCTTGAGCGACCCATGAAACCACTTGGGCTTTCCGACTAAACTCAATGCAAACCCATAGAAGTCAACTTTGACGCTTATGGCAACTGCGCCCCCATCATCCTAACTGCTCGCCCATTAGTCAACTGCTCGCCCATTAGCGTCTGGGGGGAGGTTAGGTTTAGGCGTGGGAGGTGGGAGAGGTTAGGTTTAGGGTCTGGGGGAGGTTAGGTTTAGACATGGGGTGGGAGAGGTTAGGGTTAGGGTTAGGGTCTGGGAGAGGTTAGGTTTAGGCATGGGGTGGGAGAGGTTAGGTTTAGGGTTAGGGTCTGGGAGAGGTTAGCTCCTCCAGACGTTAATGGGGGAGCAGTTAGGCTAACGGGGGAGATAGGCTAATGGGGGAGCAGTTGCCATAAGCGTCAAAGATTACTTCCATGGGTTTGCATTGAGTTTAGTTGGAAAGCCCAAGTCGTTTCATGTGTCGCTCAAGGGTACCATGTTAGTAACAAGCGACGCACAAGGGACGGGACAAAGCGTCAATATGCTACGCACTCGGAGTGAGAACGGGTTGGATCTATATGTATTTTTACCCTGTATATATACTTGATGGTTATGTAAACATAATTTGTCTACTGTGTGTCTGTTGTTGTGCATCTGTGGCTTTTATGTAACTTTTATGTATCTTTTCTGGAGTCATGTGACTATCACATGACGGGTGTATTTAAACATGGCGTCTTTGTAACAATTTTATGTCTGACGGCGGGGACACACCGGTACGCGGAACTTGCGCGCATGCGCCGCGCAGCGCACCTCCGCGCAGAAGTCGCTTAAAGTGTCCACACAGAGAGCACAGCTCACTTTGTGCACTCTGCTCGTCCGCTATATATTTTGCCCCAGATCTACTGTCTTCGTTATCATGGGTAGTAAATAACGACATAAATATATAAAGTAATATGTTTGGGATAACTGTTAATGGCTACCTTCGTTATAAAATGCAATTGCATCATATTTGTCTGTTCTCCTCCCGTTTTCCCAGTGCGTGCTGTTGTAGAGAGAAGGCGAGTCCTAGCTCTCTACTTGTTGCTCCGCAGGCAACGAGCCCCTAGAAGCCGCTCCCCCTCTCCAACTGCTGTTTCTCTCTTTGCACACTTCCAAAGGGGCAATCGTAAATAAACATTATTTCACTTTGAAATTGGTTTTATTTGACGAATGTCCGGTTTGGGAGTTCCTGTCTGCCCTGATCTGATCTGTTCTGCTTGACAGAGTCGCTCACAGGCGCAGATGGCCGCGCAGGAAAATAGAAATCCAGGCTGAGTTGCGCGGCATGAGCTGAGCTGAGCTGAGCTGAGCGTGAGCTGCGCGCTGCGCGCAATTCGGTGTGGACTGACAGATATGTTAACATGGTGTCCTAATGAAAACTGGCTGCGCACAAGGTCGTGCCGCTCAGCTTACGTGCAGGAGTCGCGTGCGGTGTGTTTTCACCGTGAGGAAGAGCAGTAGCTCGAAACATCAATGTTGGATGGCTAAATAAAAAGGTAATTGGAGCTCCAGTGTTTCACTTTGTACTGTTTTTTGGTTGTGCGCGACTGCCTCCAATACTTTTTGGTTTAACGTAATGCCAGCTCAGATGTTTCCCCTCAATAGTGCAATAGTGTTGTTATTAGGGCTGTCAGCGTTGCGATTAAGGGCCGACCGTAACGCGTTATTTATTTTTAATCGTGTTAATCGCCTGACGCTATTTTGTCCCTTCGTAGCACCCGTACTTGTAGTCAAGCTGGTCGCAGCCGTTTCCTGTCTCCTGCCTGTGCAGGCATGGAGGATAAAGACAGCAATATGCTTCTAAATGGCTCGTTTTACTTTAAAAAACTCCCAAATGGCACAGTGGACAAGTCAACCGTAGTTTGCACCTTGTGTAAAACGGAATTAAAATATCACCGAAGTACATTGAGTTTGAGCTATCACCTAAAAGCTAAGCATACCGGAGCAGCTAGCGGCCAGCTAGCAGCCAGCTAGCTAGCGCGAGACTCATCACTCATTCCTTCTTCAGAGTCTCGGATGCGCGGGTCCTCTAACCACTGGGAGGTCGGCTCCAATGGCTTCACGCGATATACACATTATCAATACACAGTTTCCAATACCGAGCCATTATTCACATGGAAGTGCCAAAGTTTTTAGCTCAGACACACCCTTCTTCGGCTGTGTCTCAGCCGTTTACATTTAATAAAGGTTTAAAGTTATGCATAATTAAGGCCGTGGCCCGGTTGAGTGACAGGCGGCCATACTGCCACTGGATAGTGCTTTATGGTTAGTTGTTGTCTGAGCTCTGGTCTTGTTTGTGGTGTTGCAGTCTTTTTGTCCATTTGATCCTGCAGCTGTAGCCTTGTCTCCTGCATACAAAACCAGTGTCTGACACATTTTAATTCCATCTGTTTTGGAGTCTGGTCCGTCTGGTTATGCCAGTGAGCTAATCAGCTCACGAAGCAGACCGCACTGACTGGCTGCACTGCTGTGTTAGTTAGCGATAATAACAATACGACGCCCAGTCGGATATTTTCAAAATAAAACGATTCTGCACAAGTATAAAGCACACAGAAGCCATTGAAAACATTTTATTTTGCTATTTCCCTGCCTTTCTGTGTGTGCATGATGCAGGGGGAGAGATTGACAGCACGCTGTGGCACACACACTCAGTCATAGCGTGATCAGTGTGAATCTGTTTTTGACAACTCGGGAAAGTCAGCGCCAGACAGCGCCCGGCACATCCCCCCCCACCCCACCCCAATTTCAAACACTCAACAGATCTACATGAATCACACAAATGATCTATTTTGGATTAAAAACTGCGAATTTCGCCAAAAGGTGACAAGTTTGCACCCCTGCTTACCTTTGCTCAGTAGGCTGCTGTCCATCTTTGAAATCAAGAGGATGATGCATAGACCAGTTAGTCCATGGGCCAAGGCAAAAATCGGTACCACCTGAGGTGACCGCACGATTTTGTTATTTTTGTCTTCCTACATGTCTCTAGTTTATATTTTGGTATGATAACCCTGCTGATTTGGTAGCTTAAGGATAGTTATCACTCTGTAAACAAACCTACCCCCATATAAATGACAAAACCCTGATTTCTGTGTATTAGTCCAGATGATATGTGAAAATGATGTTCCCTTTTTCGTAAAAGCATGAAACTTGGTACGCTTATAGTTTGGGGCCCTGTACCGTTTCAGAAATTGAGCCATCGCAAAAATGCCTTGTGGCGGCCATTTTAATTCTGCCATAAGCAAATTATGTAGTTTGCATCATATCTCCTGAACCACACATGCTAACACTGAAAAGGAGATGTCTATCCCAATGTTTTCATGGTCAAGGATTACAATGATACCATATAGAACATCATAAACTGTTAAAGTTACTAATCAATGGTGAATTTGATGACGTTGTGAGAAGGAAATGACAGTATCTGATAACCGATGCTATAACTTCAAAGCCATGACCATTCTCTGGCTAAGATGTTTTGATGAGTGATTTGACTTATATAGACCTTTTGTTAAAATAGCGCCCAGGTCCCTCCTAAGGATCCTGGGATTTTCCTTGCCAGATGGCCAAATCCAAGATGGCCACTGGCGCCATGTTAAAAAATTGACTTTTGACCCAGAGCACATAGAATAATGTATGAAGACACTTTTCGGTGTAAGTCAACCACGAGGAATCCGATTCTGACATCAGTTTGACATTATGGCATAGTTTTGACCCAGAATTCCAAGATGGCTGCCATCCAGTATTGTGGAAATGTAACTTTTGAATGGGAAGGTATACTGTGCGTTTGGGGTTTACCACAAGGAAGGAGATTAACAATGGTGGATGTTTTGGGAGTCATTTCAGAATTATGTTCACTGAAAATATGTTAATGTCAACACCCATTTTACCTTGGTACTGCTGTACCAACTACCCCCAGGATTTCTTGCATTAAAATATTTAATGAATGTATGACAAGATAACTAAAATAAGCTCTTTTTATTAGCTGTAGCTATAGATTCTGAATCATCAGATTCTGCTCATCATCTTTAGCCAAGTATGCTGTGTCATACCGGTCGATCACACAGATATGTCAACATCACCATGGCGGACAAGGATGATGGATGACACCTTGTGGACATAGTCCGACCACTTGTATGGGGTGCCATCTTGTGTCTGCCAATCCAATTGCTGATGGAGTTGCCATCATCTCGATCATGCCCATGTCAACGAGAGTGATGTAGGGTTCTTGCAGCCCTACAGATTGGAGATAGAGCTTCTTCTAGATGCGCTTGCTCTTCTGCGTCTTCCTGTATGTGATGTTGGAGTTGAATAAGGCCACACATTCATCAAAAACACAATGTTCCAGCAACTCGTGGAGGTTTACAAGTTGACCACAACCAGGTCAATCACTGCCTTGGAGCGCTCCACTCCATCTCAGCAGCTCCTACCTTGAGTTCCTTCCCGGGTAGTCTCGCTTGCCAGACTCCCTCCCTACAATGGCAGAGTCTGGCTGCTAATACCTCCACCCTGGTATAGGGGAAAAAGGCTCCGTTCACCTTTACAACTATCCACCAAACGTATCAAGCAGGCCTGCTTTATTGCACAATCCAGATCCAACCGTTTTCAGCATGTAGCAACGAGCTAGCATTGTTGATGTTGTTGTTTCACAGTGGCACAGGCATTTGAGATAGACAGATTCGACACGGAGGGAGTGGAAACGAAATCCATAAATGGTCGCCACCAGTCAGTCAGAGCGGGTTGGAGCATGCATGCAGGGAGGAGGGTGGAAGATGATTGTGATGCTGCAGACGCGAAGTGCCGCTGTGTGTAAATTCAGCTCGAGCAGGACCCTGGCCATTCACACCAGACGCACTGCTTTGCTCCGCGCCGGTGACCACTTGTACTGACTTCCTATCTGGCTTCACACAATCACTCGCGGGTCTCACACAAAAATAGATCAGACGCCGAAACAATCTCTGCATGGGGCGAGCCGGCCTCATCACGGCTGGTCTGACGGAACGGTCTAATGTGCTAACAAGTGCACCAAAATGAAACTGGCTGCGCTTCCAGATGCTTCGTCACTTCAGCGTCTGGTGTTTTTGCTCCTTTTCGCATCCACTCATTGCAGACTTAAAATCAGCCCATGCTGCAGGAGAGGAGAAGTTGACCAGATTCTTGCAAGTCCCGGGGGCCCTATCTTCGCAAAAGTGGTACGCCGCGCGCAATGCAAATTGGGGGCGTGCACAAGCGCATGCCTGTTATAATTTTACTGGACATAGGCGTGCCACAATCAGCCGTTTCTGCTCAGAATACGGGGCAGCACCTCTTACACGCTAAAAAAAAGCACCTCTTACGCGCTAAATACTCTGCTGCGCTTGAGCGCACCATAATCTCTATGCTGTGCAGCGCAGCGCAGAGTAAAATTCCTTTTGGATATGTCATTACACACGGACATGCCCACGCCAGGACATCAAATTCTGCTGCTAAAATTGGATATTAGCAGATAATTCAGTGAGGCAATGCAATCAACTATAACTCACTGAGAAACTTTTATCACATCGCAAAGAGGGAAATTAATTGAGAAAACTTGTTGGACAATGGACATAGGCTATTCACCTTCACCTTTCCCACAGTCTCGCTGGCCAGCCTCCCCTCCCACGCAGGTCTCCATAGTGGGATTGCGATGGGCGGCGCTTAGCGGCAGTGCCCTTGGAAAATAGTTTCCAACAATCCAACTTGCCCTTTTCAGCGTGTAGCAACGAGCTAGCGTGTAGGTTTCTGCCGTTAGCTTGCTAGCTAGTTAGCGTTGTTGTTTTCACTGAGGCGGCAGGGCACTATTTACAGCGACACACAGGGAGGAGAGAGCGGAAGCTGCTCTGATTGACGTGGTCGGAGCCAATGACAGAGTTTGTAATAAGCCGGGAGCAGACATCCGGCACCCACTGAAACAGTCGCTCCAATGGGGAGCAGCTGTAGAGCAGGGGAGGGCTTATCCCAGTTGCCTGTTTCCGTGGCGCCAGACTCCTCTCCCGGTAGGGAGGGGAGGCTGGCCGTGGCCAGCGAGACTAACATAATTATGAAATTACCCTCAAAACACAATAATTGTCATTACTAAACCATGTTTGGTCGGCATGGATTTGCAATTAAAATAGCTATAATTCACCATTGTTAATCTCCGTCCTTACTCTAAAAATGGTAAACCCCAAACACCACATACGTATATGTTGCCATTCAAAAGTTAAGTTTTCACGCTACTGGATGGCAGCCATCTTGGAATTGTGGGTCAACATTATGACAGAATGTTATGTCAGAATCAGATTCTTTGTGGTTGACTTACACCGAAAAGTGTCTTCATACATTATTCTAGGTGCTCTGGTTCAAAAGTACATTTTTCAAGATTGTACCAGTGGCCATCTTGGATTTGGCCATCTGGCAGAAAGTCGGAGGATGTTTGGGAGGGGCCTGGGGGCTATTTTAACAAAAAGGCCCATAGAAGTCAAATTACTCATCAAAAAATCTTAGCCAGAGAGTGGTCATGGAATTGAGGTTATAGCATCAGTTATCAGAAACTGTGATTTCCTTCTCACGTCATTAAATTCACCATTGCTTAGTTACTTTAACAGTTTATGATGTTCTATATGGTATCATTGTAATCCTTGACCATGAAAACATAGGGATAGACATCACCTTTTCTGTGTTATCATGTGTGGTTCAGGAGATATGATGCAAACTACATAATTAACTTATGGCGGAATTAAAATGGCCACCGCGAGGCATTTTTGTGATGGCTTAATTTCTGAAGATTTACGGGGCCCCAAACTATATGTGTACCAAGTTTCATGCTTTTATGAAAAAGTGAACATGATTTTCACATATCATCTGGACTAATACACATAAATCAGGGGTTTGTCATTTATATGGGAGAAGGTTTTTTACAGAGTGATAACTATCAATAAGATACCAGATTGGCAGGGTTATCATACCAAAATATAAACTAGAGACATGTAGGAAGACAAAAATACAAAAATTGCGCGGTCCCCTTAGGTGGTACCGATTTCACCATTGGCCCATGGACTAATTGCATTGTATCCTTCTCAAAACACCACTGAATTCACCAAAACACCACTTAATTCACCATTAACTATTCATGTGAACAGTTTATGATGTTGTATAGGGTGTCATTGTAATCCCTGACCATGAAAACATAGGGGTAGACATCACATTTTCTGCGTTATCATGTGTGGTTCAGGAGATATGATGAAATCAGGGTTTTGTCAGTTTTTGGGGGTAGGTTTGTTTACAGAGTGATAACTATCCTTAAGCTACCAAATCGGAAGGGTTATCATACCAAAATATAAACTAGAGACATGTAGGAAGACAAAAATAACAAAATCGTGCGGTCACCTCAGGTGGTACCGATATGTCAAAATTTGAGCCTTGGCCCATGGACTAAGTCACTCTTCATGGACACACAGCTGGGTACAGGGGAGTCTGCTCTCTTCTGCTGGATCCTGCTAAGGATTGATCAAACAGGGTGGTGGCAGTGAACATGTTAGAGAAGCAGGGTTTTGACTAGTAGGTTGCCAGTTTGAATCCCAGTACCAACTTTCAAAGTCAGAGTGAATGATTCTTTCTCCACCCTGTGCAACTACCACCACTCGACCTTGAGCAAAGATCTCAACCCCCAGACGGATCTGGTAGCTGCTCAGTGACCACCAGGGGGCTAGCTCAGGGTTTGACCAAGGGGCAAGCCTACCACCTTTCCCCTGAAGATGCGGAAGTCTTTGTTTAAGCTGTAATTCCTCGAATGGCCACTTGAGGCAGGACTCAGAAGTCCCGTCGTTCCTGTTAAAATGCCCCAACAGTAATTAAACATCTTTACAGCCTGGACCGAAACACGGTTTTGGTCTATATAGCTAATTTCACCTTTTCATAACAACTGTAGGGGGGTCAATTTTTGCATAACTCAGCCGTTTACATTTAATAAAGGTTTAAAGTTATGCATAATTAAGGGCGTGGCCCGGTTGAGTGACAGGCGGCCATACTGCCACTGGATAGTGCTTTATGGTTAGTTGTTGTCTGAGCTCTGGTCGTGTTTGTGGTGTTGCAGTCTTTTTGTCCATTTGATCCTGCAGCTGTAGCCTTGTCTCCTGCATACAAAACCATTGTCTGACACATTTTAATTCCATCTGTTTTGGAGTCTGGTCCGTCTGGTTATGCCAGCGAGCTAATCCAGCTCACGAAGCAGACCGCACTGACTGGCTGCACTGCTGTGTTAGTTAGCGATAATAACAATACGACGCCCAGTCGGATATTTTCAAAATAAAATGATTCTGCACAAGTATAAAGCACACAGAAGCCATTGAAAACATTTTATTTTGCTATTTCCCTCCCTTTCTGTGTGTGCATGATGCAGGGGGAGAGTTTGACAGCACGCTGTGGCACAAACACTCAGACATAGCGTGATCAGTGTGAATCTGTTTTTGACAACTCGGAAGTCAGAGCCAGACAGCGCCCGGCACACCCCCCCCCCACCCCCCACCCCAATTTCAAACACTCAACAGATCTACATGAATCACACAAATGATCTATTTTGGATTAAACACTGCGAATTTCGCCGAAAGGTGACAAGTTTGCACCCCTGCTTACCTTTGCTCAGTAGGCTGCTGTCCATCTTTGAAATTCATAGGATGATCCATAGACCAGTCACTCTTCATGGACACACAGCTGGGTACAGGGGAGTCTGCTCTCTCCTGCTGGATCCTGCTAAGCATGGGGGGACAACAACATCTAGGTTTTAAAAGGTGGGGGGACATGTCCCTCGAAACCCTAGTGAAAACTTCGCCTATGTGATGCTTTTAAATGTCTATTTTATCCTCTTCTTTTATTCTCTTCTTTTCTTGTGTCGACCATCTTATGTGAAGCACTTTGAGCATCTGTGTATGAAATGTGATATACAAATAAACTTGACTTGACTTGACTATGTCTGTTCAGTAGAATCAAATAATAAACGTGTCTGTTTTCAGTTCTTACCTTTGCTCAGTAGGCTGCTGTCCATCTTTGAAACTAATAGGATGAGCCATAGACCAGTCACTCTTCATGGACACACAGCTGGGTACAGGGGAGTCTGCTCTCTCCTGCTGGATCCTGCTAAGGATGGGGGGACAACAGAATCTAGGTTTTAAAAGGTGGGGGGACATGTCCCTCGAAACCCTAGTGAAGATTTCGCCTATGTGATGCTTTTAAATGTCTATTTTATCCTCTTCTTTTATTCTCTTATTTTCTTGTATCAACCATCTTATGTGAAGCACTTTGAATTGCCTCTATCTGATTTGATGCAAACCCAATGCTGTGGCAGGTACGGGCAACAGAAGACACAAGGTACCAGTAGAGGGTATGCTTGGTGTCCAAACTACAGTATAAAGACAAAGCTGTTGTGAAATGTCTATTTTATCCTCTTTTTTTATTTTCTTATGTCATCCTCATCATCATCTTATGTGAAGCACTTTAAACTGCATCTGTGTATGAAATGTGCTATACAAATAAACTTGACTTGACTTGACTATGTCTGTTCAGTAGAATCAAATAATAAACTTGTCTGTATTCAGTTCTTACCTTTGCTCAGTAGGCTGCTGTCCATCTTTGATATCAGGAGGATGATGCATAGACCAGTCACTCTTCATGGACACACAGCTGGGTACAGGGGAGTCTGCTCTCTTCTGCTGGATCCTGCTAAGGATTGATAAAACAGGGTGGTGGCAGTGAACATGTTAGAGAAGCAGGGTTTTGACCAGTAGGTTGCCAGTTTGAATCCCAGTAACAACTTTGAAAGTCAGGGTGAATATGTAAGTCTTTCTCCACCCTGTGAAACTACCAACAATTAGACCTTGAGCAAAGATCTCAACCCCCAGACTGTTCTGGTAGCTGCTCAGTGACCAACAGCAGAAGGCTGTTGGTCACTGAGCAGCTCTGGTATGAATATATATAACTATGGATGTGAGGCAGAGCAATGCTGCAAAAGAAAATATGTTCAGCAAAACCCTTCTGGAATCTGGATAGTTAATTGTAATAAAAGAAGAAACTAAATCAACAGAGTATCATGACTTCTTTCCTCTGTTCAGTAGAATCAAATAAACTCATCTGCTTTCCGTTCTTACCTTTGCTCAGTAGACTGCTGTCCATGTTTGAAGTGAAGAGGAGGATCCATAGACCAGTCACTCTTCATGGACACACAGCTGGGTACAGGGGAGTCTGCTCTCTCCTGCTGGACTGGCCTTCAACACAACAGAGACAGACAGAGCTTTGACTCTGGATAATGAAGGGTTAATGATGTCACTGCTGAGCTGTAATGATGTCACTGCTGAGCTGTAATGATGTCACTGCTGAGCTGTAATGATGTCACTGCTGAGCTGTAATGATGTCACTGATGTCACTGCTGAGATGTAATGATGTTACTGCTGATCTGTAATGATGTCACTGTTGAGATGTAATGTCAGTGCTGAGCTGTAATGATGTCATTGCTAAGCTGTAATGATGTCACTGCTGAGTTGTAATGATGTCACTGCTGAGCTGTAATGATGTCACTGCTGAGCTGTAATGATGTCACTGCTAAGCTGTAATGATGTCACTGCTGAGTTGTAATGATGTCACTGCTGAGCTGTAATGATGTCACTGCTGAGCTATAATGCTGTCACTGCTGAGCTGTAATGATGTCACTGCTGAGCTGTAATGATGTCACTGCTGAGCTGTAATGATGTCACTGCTGAGCTGTAATGATGTCACTGCTGTGCTGTAATGATGTCACTGCTGTGCTGTAATGATGTCACTGCTGAGCTGTGAGATAGAGAACAGTTATCTCATCTTACCTCTTAGCTTTGGTCCGGCTGTCATGTTCCTCAGACAGAGAGAGCCCCTCCTCTCTCTCCTCACACTGACTCATAGTGGAGCCAACAACACCTTCACACAAACACACCAACATGCTGTTAGCTGCACTCAGTCATTACTACAAGCTTTTATTACAGGATACATTTACAAAAACATACACAGCTAACTTCATCTAGCTAATTTCATTGGTAAAATAGCTGTTGAATTCAACATTGCTATAATCAGAGCGAAATATAAACACATATTGCATAATTGCACCTCAAATTAGGTCAACAAACACTTTGATGATGTCAACTCGGACAAACTGGAGATCTGAAATGATACCTGAATTTCTGACATGTAATTCCGACCTCGACAAGCGTTCAAAACATTTTTTACAGGTCAGAGCTAATTTTTCCAGTGTTCCAAGTTGTCTTGAATGCGGTATTAGACTCGGGGGATTGGCAGTCATCTTGGATTTGAGATCAAATCTGACTTCCCTCCACATCTGAAAATAAACCTTATGGTAGGATATTCACTCACTATGTGAGAAATGTCATGCTTTACTCAAAAAGTGCACAACTGTTATGAGCACATTTGAACATTAGACCCATGGGATCAGCGGCCATCTTGGATTTGAGGTCAAATCTTACTTCCCTTCCCTCCACATCTGAAAATAAGCATTATGGTATTAAATAACTATGTGAGAAATGTCATGCTTCTCTAAAAAAAACAGTGCAAAATGATTGTGGTTATCCACTGTACTATTTTTATTTACCTTCAACTACCAACCAACTCTTTTTTGTGGCAATTTCATCTCCATATTTGCAACAGTAAAATGTTTAGCCGAACATCGATTACATCTCAGCCTGTCCTGGAGGAGGGTCCCCAGTTGGGCTCTATGTTTGGCCTCTAAGCTGCATCGGCCCTCACAAGGTTCCTCCTCTCCTTTAAGGTGAGGCAATCCAGGGGCTATAAGGTTTTCTTATGGCCGTGGGGTTGTGGGGTTGGGGGCGTTGTGGGGTTGTGGGGTTGTGGGGTTGTGGGGTTAAGGGGTTAAGGGGTTGGGGGGTTGTGGGGTTAAGGGGTTGGGGGGTTGGGGGCGTTGGGGGGTTGGGGGGGTTGTGGGGTTGTGGGGTTGTGGGGGTGTGGGGTTGTGGGGTTGTGGGGGTGTGGGGTTGGGGGCGTTGGGGGGTTGTGGGGTTGTGGGGTTGTGGGGTTGTGGGGTTAAGGGGTTGTGGGGTTGTGGGGTTAAGGGGTTGGGGGGTTGTGGGGTTAAGGGGTTGGGGAGTTGGGGGCGTTGGGGGGTTGGGGGGGTTGTGGGGTTGTGGGGTTGTGGGGGTGTGGGGTTGGGGGCGTTGTGGGGTTGTGGGGTTGGGGGCGTTGGGGGGTTGTGGGGTTGTGGGGTTGTGAGGTTAAGGGGTTGGGGGGGTATTTCTCTGCCTGGGCTCCACTTCTCATATCTTTGTGGGAGGGGGAGTGGGGACTGGGGTAGTCGGTGCCGGGGTAGCTCAGAGTGGTTTAGGTTAGGCTGCAGATTAGCCGTGATCGTATAGTGTTCAGGCTAAGATTAGACTAGATTAGAGTAGGTCAGGACAGGGCAGACTAGGCAGTAGATTAGTTAGATTTCTTCTGTGCTAGTTAGTTCTGGTTAAGGTTAGACTAGTCAGAATGTCTACAGTTGACTGATTGAGTAGCAGCTGTGCCAAAGGGCGATAATCCAGTACTATCGTTTGTCGTCTATTCAGTGGCATCATAACGCCAGGTAATTATTATATATGATAATATGATAATTGGGAGTACCAAATTTTAATTTTGCTTAATATATGACCCATATTGTGATATACATTATGTTTCTAAACTGACCCCTGTGACTATTCGTGATACTGATTTCAACCATATCGCCCAGCCCTAGACAGTATACCCTGTCTATTCTGCTCTCTCACAGCTATGTATTTATCTATGTGTTTGCCAGTGTAGGAATTTAGCCAGGGGCCACACACACACACACACACACACACACACACACACACACACACACACACACACACACACACACACAGGGCAAAAATGCCCCCAAGAAATCTCACATTAATTCCCCTAAAAAACATGATCATGAGGCAAAAATTGCCCCCAATATTTTGATAATTGTATTTTCATTCAATAGATTTAAATCCCATCTGTATCACACTCAGCACCTGCAAGCTGGATGCCAGAAGACAACGATGAAGAACACACACAAACAGCGCTGTTGTTCACACTACACTTTAGCAACTTTATGCATTAATTACTATTTTTAAAGTGCCCCCAAAATGTTGTTAAAGCCCCCAATTTTTAGACCATGAAGGCAAAAGTTGCCCCCAATATATTTCTTTAGAGAGTGAGAAGACAGACGCTGCTTATTCTCCTCTGTCAGTTCTGGGTGTGTTCATTTGATATGAGGGTGTGGCCTCATAACTTCGTGTCTAGTCTAGTCTGACATCATAATGGTCTACCTGAAAGAGTACTACTGTCTGTCCACTAGATGGAGACATTAACCACATCATCTACAGTGAAGTAAACTGCAGAGCAGCACACAATAATGCATGGAGGAGTAATTTAGATGTTATATCATGATATTATATACTATATGTAGATGATTTGATAATCGCATGTCATGTTTGTCTACTGTGGGCCACCGTAGTGTTTACATGCTAAGCCTATCAGCGTGCCTCTAGCCCGGTGTGTGTCTGAGTACCGGTAGCGTGTAGCCAGTTGGATATCACATGCCAATGTATCTGCACGCAACTCTCGCTATTAAAACTAGTAATCAGTTCACAGTGTGATCCTTGACTCACACACCACACATGAAGAAGAGTTTACATGGTGTCAGAATTAGGTACGAACTCATCGCCTGTGTGAGTATTTTTTCCGCCTGACAACCTGTTTCTTTTTGCCGGGGAGAGACGAGACGATAGTCAGACAACATGGCAGACGGCTTTCGCAGACCGGACCCCGTTGTTTTTGATGAAAACGTTGCAGAAAGCTGGCGAAACTTCGAGAGGGAGTATGATATTTTTGTTGCAGCAGCACATTACTTACTTTTAAAAATAGACTAAAGACTTTTATGTTTACCGTCGCTTTTAACTGCTGACAGCTACTATGCAAACCCAATGAGTCCTCTATAAGTTTTAGCTCTTTCTGCAACTGCCGCGCCTGTTGCTTATTGCACTTTTTATACTCTTTTTTTTTTAAGTTTTGTTGTGATGCTTTTAAATGTCCATTTTATTTCTTAATGAAGTTGCTTAATGCACTTTTTATACTCTTTTTTTTAGTTTTGTTGTGATGCTTTTAAATGTCCGTTTTACTCTCTTCTTTTCTTTTCTTTTCCTGTCAACCATTTTATGTGAAGCACTTTGAATTGCCTCTGTGTATGAAATGTGCTATACAAATAAACTTGACTTGACTTGACTTGACATTATGACAAGCCTGCGAAGACAAAGGCTTATATATTCCTTAACCTCGCTGGACCAGAAGCAGTTGAGTGGGAGTGTTCATTTGTTTATGCAGCGGAGGTGCGTGCACCCGGGGACGGCGGAGCAGTGCTTGCCCGTGCGGAGTCCAGGGAGGACCCCGGAGTGTTTGAAGAGGAAGTTTCGAGAGGTCTGCAATCCCCAAAGCAACAGGACAATGGAAAGACACAAATTCCACTCGAGAAACCAGAAGCAAGGTGAGAGTATCGAGTCATTTTTCAGTGATCTGAAGATGAAAGCAAAAAGGTGCCACTTTGGAGATTTGACTGACGAGCTAATCTGTGACCGGATTGTGTGTGGCATTATTAGTGACTCTTTAAGAAAATCTCTGCTGAGAGATAGTGAACTAACACTTGCCAAAGCAATCTCACTCTGTCGAATCCATGAGATGACAGAAGACACACAAGCCACCAGTGTCGATGCAGTGAGGCCATTTCAAGGCAGAAAGCACCAGTCAAAACCACAGCCATTCTCCCAGGCCATCACAAGATGCAACAACTGTGGAGGTAGTCATGCTGCTAAGCGGGAAAAGTGTCCAGCTTTCGGACAACAGTGTCATCATCGCAACGAGCTAAACCACTACAAGAGCTGCAAGTCTAAACCACGCAGCCACAGCAGTACAAACAGAAAGCCTTACAGACAGTCTGTGCATGAAGTGACAGTGGAGCAGCCCACATATGAAGATGAAACGTTTTATGTGGACGGTGTCGAGGTCGATGACTGTGTTGACTGTGTCAATTCATATGCAAATGAGAAGGACGAAGGATTCGTCACAATACATATAAATGGCAGGTCAACAGAAATGAAAGTGGACACAGGAGCAAAATGCAACGTTATGTCACAAGAGACGTTCAAACATGTGGCTGACGGCGAGCAGCTTGTAAAGCAGAGGAAAGCTACAAACCTCGTTGCTTTATGGTGGAACCAGAATTGAAACACACCACACATGAAGAAGAGTTTACACTATATAATTCAATGACGAGTGAGAATAGACCCTTTTCACGTGGGCCATTTTGTGTCAAAAAGGCAGAATAAACACAGGTGCAAGCAAAACACTAATGAGGGTTTCCAAATTCCAATCAAGAAGTTTGAAACCCTCATTAGTGTTTTGCTTGCATCTGTGTTTACCCTGCCTTTTCGACACAAAATGGGCCCCGTGAGAAGGGTCTATGAGAGTGCATCTAGAATCTGTCTGACGTCACAGTCTGCAATATCAAAATGGTTTCTGACTGAAGAGCGACATGTGACAAGAAGTTCTTCCATTTTACTATAGCAAGAGATGATATAGCCTCAACGCATTGAGGCTAACTGACAGCAAACTCACAGGAGTCCATCAACAGCCACTTCAGACTGAGCTTGAACCACAATCAACTAGTTTCCTAGCATGAGCGCATTGTTCTAATTGTGTTCACTGTAATGCTATGATCACATGTGAGTTTCCACTGGGGGGAAAAAAAAAGAAGAGAAGACAGACTGCTTATTCTCCTCTGTCAGTTCTAGGTGTGTTCATTTGATAGTCTAAATAAGCAAATAGGCTAACAGTTTTAACAGTGTTAACAGTCTCATTAAAGAGCCAAGTTAGAGTAAAAGTGTCAGTAAAGTACTGTTACAATAGCCTACCTTTACCTGGAGAAGATAATCTGCGCCACACCGAACAAGGAAATGATGAACTCGCGGAGGGCGGAGAGAGAGAGAGAGAGAGCGCGAGAGCGAGAGAGAGAGAGAGAGAGAGAGAGAGAGAGAGAGAGAGAGAGAGAGAGAGAGAGAGAGAGACGGTTGTGACAGGAAAAGGATATGGGACACAACCACAACCTCTGCACATCTTGTACATCAGACACTATAGCCTTAACCTTGCTTGCAAGATGAATAACCTCGCGAGATCAAAAGAGATTCTCTCGACGTTTAGTGAAATGTGGAGCTAAACCGTCCATCTGGCAGCGTCAGGTTAACATAGCCTAGGCCAGTGGTTCTCAAATGGGGGTCCGGGGACCCCCAGGGGTCCGTGGCACTTTGCCAGGGGGTCCACGAAAGGTTTTCAGGAAAATAAAAAAAATATTTATATATTTTTTTGTAAAAGCTTCATAGTTCAACAAAAATATTTTATGCTTTAAATTTAAAATGGTTCATGGATTAAATTCTAATCTAACAAACCTATCAATTTAAAAGTCAAGCACGTTACCATGGAAACAATTAAGCTTAGCCCAAAATCACAAATCAGAATGGGGGGGTCCCCAGTATATTTTCTATCTTGTAAGGGGTCCTTCGCTGAAAAACATTTGAGAACCTCTGGCCTAGGCTACTGTACAGATATCTTCAACTCCTTTTATCCTATTTTTAAACTTTTAAACTTTTGTCACCTAGCCTATGTACATATTTGTTTGCAAGACCGAAATGTTTACATATCTCTCTATTATAACAGGCTAACATTATAGTTTATATTATTGTTATTATTGTTACTATTATAGTGTAGCGAATCGATAATTCGCCAAGGAACCGGAGACTTGAAGTTGGTACAAGGCTTTTATTCTCTGGCTTCACAATAGCTCCTAGCAGCTAGCTTCGCTGCTAGCTCTACATGCAACCACTCCAACTCCCTCTCATAGTTAGACTGACTTCCGTCCCGGCCGCTGGTCACATATACACCCCTCCCCCTAGGAACACACCCACACATATCAGTTCCTAGCTACATACGGAAACACCACAATACCTGCAATTACCTGGATCGCTACATTTCCCCCACCCAACTTTAATGTCGCTCCCACGCGACACCCACAACCCACACATATCCCCCTGTACCAAAACACAACACCCCACAACATTTTTCCATCACCACATCAATTTCCCCACATAGTCTCTTATTTTTCAGCACACTTCTTTTCGCATTCCACCACCACCGTTTACATTTCTTACTTCCCAACAACAGTCTTTTCTTTTTTCCACACCCCCCATAATGTCTAGTTTCCCATTAGGCACTCCATAATGTCTAGTTTTTCATTATTTCCTTTCTTTTCCCCCATTCATTTAACACAACCCCAACATTTACATCATTTCTTTCTGACCTTTTCCCACTTCACTTCAACCACCATTTCCATCACCCCTTTTTACAGCTTCTGTCCCACCTGAAGCACATTACAGTCAACACAGCGAAGGCAGTAGTCCCGCACATCCTCCTTGTGTTTGCCCCAGTAGTAAAGTTCACTAACCCGGCGGAGTGTCACTTCAGGCCCGAAATGACCCTTCCAGCCGCAGCCCCCGTGCGTCCCCCGTAGCACCAACCCCCGCAGGTAGCTGCGTACAACCCTCTGGAACCCCCTTTCCCCTTGGCCCCCTCTCCGGGGGCGCGCGCAGCAGCAGCTGGGCTCTCTCGGACTCGGCCAGAGCAGAGAGAGCACAGTCTGACATTTCCGCGGCTATCAGTCCGACTTGGAAGCACTTTCTCTCGGCCAGTCAAACGGGAGAGTCTGCTCTCTCATGCACCCGCGGGGGCGCGCGCAGCAGCAGCACACAGCAGCAGTGAGAGGCGGGGGCTTTCAACAGTCTGACATTTCAGCAAACAAATCTCGTCGCAGTTTAGCGGACATGTAAAATATAACGCTATACTACGACGTGACAACGTGACAAAGCTTCTCTAAACATATCGGCTAATATAATATCGTCACTGTGTACAAGCAACGCCAACTTTTCAGGAAATCAAGTCAGCAGAGCAGAGCGACTGGCTCTGTCTGTGTGTGTGTGCTCCTCGGGGGGATTTGCATTGGAACAGTCTGTGAGGAGGAGAAGAGCTCTGCCCTGCATTGCCTGCGCCCTGAGAGGAAAAATCAGAGGTGCTGCAACTTTTAACAAGAATCACGAAAAGCCCCAAAACGCAAATTAAAAACGGATTTCATTGCGCGGTTTATCTCTAGTTAGACGAGGGAATTACGTGGAGAAATCTCGCATTGTGTTACCCCAGAGCGAGAGGTTTGTCCTCACTGTGCTGTGTGCTGCGAGCAGCGAGGCTCTTTTAACGTAAGTTTAGACAAGCCACGCACACACACATGGGACAAAATGGGACAAAAATAATTAAATTTCTAGTTCGCCACTGAATGGCCAAATTGATATCACTTTCAACCATTTTGAGCAACACTCTTTCCATACAGACCACCAGCGTTGGCTAGTTGTTGATATTTATAAAAGATATTGCCCCTCAAATAAATTATTTTTGAGGCGGTAGGCAAACTGTAATGGCGTCCATTTCCGAAAAAAAATCTTGACTTGAACACAGCCAAAGAGTTTAGTATAGACAAGAGCATATGTCATTTCTTGGTTTTTTCCATAGGTATTTTCAAATCACTGTTCTGATACATATCTGGGGGGTTAGTCCCCCTTTAACCTCGCTGGACCAGAAGCAGTTGAGCGGGAGTGTTCATTTGTTTATGCAGCGGAGGTGCGTGCACCCGGGGACGGCGGAGCAGTGCTTGCCCGTGCGGAGTCCAGGGAGGACCCGGAGTGTTTGAAGAGGAAGTTTAGACAGATCTGCAATCCCCAAAGCAACAGGACAATGGAAAGACACAAATTCCACTCGAGAAACCAGAAGCAAGGTGAGAGTATCGAGTCATTTTTCACTGATCTGAAGATGAAAGCAAAAAGGTGCCACTTTGGAGATTTGACTGACGAGCTAATCTGTGACCGGATTGTGTGTGGCATTATTAGTGACTCTTTAAGAAACTCTCTGCTGAGAGATAGTGAACTAACACTTGCCAAAGCAATCTCACTCTGTCGAATCCATGAGATGACAGAAGACACACAAGCCACCAGTGTGGATGCAGTGAGGCCATTTCAAGGCAGAAAGCACCAGTCAAAACCACAGCCATTCTCCCAGGCCATCACAAGATGCAACAACTGTGGAGGTAGTCATGCTGCTAAGCGGGAAAAGTGTCCAGCTTTCGGACAACAGTGTCATCATTGCAACAAGCTAAACCACTACAAGAGCTGCTGCAAGTCTAAACCACGCAGCCAAAGCAGTACAAACAGAAAGCCTTACAGACAGTCTGTGCATGAAGTGACAGTGGAGCAGCCCACATATGAAGATGAAACGTTTTATGTGGACGGTGTCGAGGTCGATAACTGTGTTGACTGTGTCAATTCATATGCAAATGAGAAGGACGAAGGATTCGTCACAATACATATAAATGGCAGGTCAACAGAAATGAAAGTGGACACAGGAGCAAAATGCAACGTTATGTCACAAGAGACGTTCAAACATGTGGCTGACGGCGAGCAGCTTGTAAAGCAGAGGAAAGCTACAAACCTCGTTGCTTTATGGTGGAACCAGAATTGAAACACACCACACATGAAGAAGAGTTTACACTATATAATTCAATGACGAGTGAGAATAGACCCTTTTCACGTGGGCCATTTTGTGTGAAAAAGGCAGAATAAACACAGGTGCAAGCAAAACACTAATGAGGGTTTCCAAATTCCAATGGAAGTTTGAAACCCTCATTAGTGTTTTGCTTGCACCTGTGTTTACCCTGCCTTTTCCACACAAAATGGGCCCCGTGAGAAGGGTCTATGAGAGTGCATCTGACGTCTGACGTCACAGTCTGCAATATCAAAATGGGTTTCTGACTGAAGAGCGACATGTGACAAGAAGTTCCTCCATTTTACAATAGCAAGAGATGATATATATAGCCTCAACGCATTGAGGCTAACTGACAGCAAACTCACAGGAGTCCATCAACAGCCACTTAAGACTGAGCTTGAACCACAATCAACTAGTTTCCTTTGGAAATTTTGTATACCTATATTTTGGGGGAACATCCACACTGGAAAAAGTTTTTTTTTCTTTTTTTCTCAAGAGTAGGATTTATTCTAAAACCAACATTCCCAGCGAGCATTTTTCGGTTGAAAAGACGTTTAAAAAACGTTTAGGGTCAACGTTGAAAAAACGTGCAAGGAAGGTTTGAAAGTGAAAGTTTTTTCACCCACTATTTGCAGACGTTTATTGAACGTTCAGATTTAGACCATATTTCACCAGGTTCTTAAATTAAAAATTCAGCAGCGCACACGGGATTCGAACCCCGCTTTCCCACATTCAAGCCAGTCCGCTTAACGCGCTGAGCTATACATTTTCTTATACTCTATAGAGAGCTGGGCACATATATACTCTATCTCGCACACAACTTGTAGACTACATGATTGTCGATGATCGGGAGTTAAGTTATTTTATGTGATGTGTACGAGACTATTATATTAATGTAACAGACTAAAATTATGTTGTGTGTGTGTGTTGTCTATAGGCTGTAGCCTATGGCTTCAGCGGTTACTTCATTTAACACCAGCGACTGAGGAGGTACACAGAGCCTCATATACAGTCTGTTACAATAACATAGCCTCGTTCCGCACTTGGTGCAGACCGGTGCAGACTTGCTTTGGTCTAGTCTAGTCAGTCACGGTTAGTATAGCTAGCAATTAAGTACTTGCGCATGCACGTTGCGGCAGGAACTGAATTCATTATTTTATAGTATTGCGCTAAACTATTAACCATAGTTGTGTCCTGGAAGCTTTTTGCTGGCACCACATAGCCTATATAGTCCCATATTTATGATATTTCATGTGACATAAAATGCGTTGAAATGTAGTTTTCATATAGACCAGATTTCAACTCTCAGTTACACAATAAAATGGACAAATGCCAATCCACACACTATCAATATTGCCTCTATTCCGAGCTACAACAAATGTTTTAACAATATGATGAACCAAATTGTGTTTTTTTACACGTTGACGTTGTAACCGCATTTTAGCCGGTTGAAAAGAGGGTGAAATTAGGTCTTAGACGTTCAAACCCAATATCACCCAGATTTCAACAAAAAATCAACGTTGAAAAAACGTTTTGTGCTCGCTGGGTTTGTTGTCTATCTTTAAGAGAGAGACAGAGAGAGAGAGAGAGAGAGAATACAGACTGCTTATTCTCCTCTGTCAGTTCTAGGTGTGTTCATTTGATAGTCTAAATAAGCAAATAGGCTAACAGTTTTAACAGTGTTAACAGTCTCATTAAAGAGTTAAATTAGAGTAAAAGTGTCAGTAAAGTACAGTTACAATAGCCTACCTTTACCTGGAGAAGATAATCTGCGCCACACCGAACAAGGAAATGATGAACTCGGAGGGCGGAGAGAGAGAGAGAGAGAGAGAGAGAGAGAGAGCGCGAGAGCGAGAGAGAGAGAGAGCAAGAGAGAGAGAGAGAGAGAGAGAGAGAGAGAGAGCAAGAGAGAGAGGGTGATGTAGAACACTTACCACCGTAGCGTACGCGCATGCACGCACGCGCGCACGCACACACACACACACAATGTGTGTGTGTGTGTGTGGGTGTGTGGGTGGGTGGGTGTGTGGGTGTGCGTGTGTATATATATATGTATGGGTGTGTAGGTATGTATATACGCACACATAATAACAATAATGACAAAAATAATAATAATTGGTAAACCTGACGTATGGTAAGGAAGTTGTTGTTTATCTCATTTTAAAAAACAAAAAAAGACACTAATTCATGGAACTTAAGTGTTTTACTGTTGCATGTTGGAACATTCAAGGTCTACGGTCCTTTGCTTTTGGGACCAAGAGCAGGGACCCAGACTTCATTAGAGAACTAGGAGATCCAGATGTCATCGTTCTGCAAGAAACATGGAGTAGAGGAGAGGAGTCCACTGGCTGCCCCTCAGGGTACAGAGAAATAATAGTGCCGTCCACCAAACTAAAGGGAGTCACTCAGGGCAGAGACTCAGGAGGGATGCTGATCTGGTATAAAACACACCTTACACATTCCATTGACATAGTGAAAAAAGGAGACTTCTCGATTTGGCTCAAAATTAAAAAAGAAATTATTTCGGTCGAAGAAAATGTATTCCTATGTGCAACATACATCCCTCCATCAGAATCCCCATACTATAAGGAAGAGAGTTTCTCCACGCTAGAGGATGACATCAGTCATTACCAGGCCCAGGGTAAGGTGTTGATCTGTGGAGACCTCAATGCCAGAACAGGCACAGCGCCTGACAACATCAGCAACCAGGGGGACAAACATGTGCCAGACATCAGCATCCCCCTGCCCTCATACCCCCCCAGAAACAATTATGACAAAACAACCAATCAAAATGGAAGACAACTATTGCAGCTCTGTCGATCACTGGGTCTGTACATAGCCAATGGAAGGCTACGAGGGGACTCGTATGGGAGATACACACATTGCTCTCATCTTGGCAGTAGCACTGTTGATTACATGCTAACAGACATAGATCCAGGGCACCTCAGGGCATTCACAGTCAGCCCCTTAACACCCCTATCGGACCACAGCAAAATCACCCTGTATCTAAAACAGACTCAAACTCACCACATAGCAGAGAAGGGCAGTAAACTACACAGAGCTGAACAACCTTACAAATGGTCTGAAAACAGCAAAGATCATTACCAGCAGGCAATTGGCAACAACAAAATTCAAGCATCACTAAACAAATTCCTCACTCAAACATATCCCCAAAACAAAGATGGAGTAAATTTGGCAGTGAGGGATATAAACTCCATCTTCGACAACCTGGCCACCTTGTCTAACCTAAAGAAATCACAAAAGCCCCAAAACAAAAAGGTTAATGACGACAAATGGTTTGATTCTGAATGCAAACATCTAAGAAAAGCAGTCAGGAAACTATCGAACCAAAAACACAGAGAACCAGACAACCAGCAGGTCCGGCATCAATACTGGCAAACCCTAAAACAATACCATCACACCATCAGATCAAAGAAGACTCAACACATCAACAAACAACTCACTGTAATGGAGGAAGCTATAGACTCTAACAAATTCTGGGAAAATTGGAAGCACTTAAACAAACCACACAAAGAAGAATTAGCAATTCAAAATGGAGATACATGGAAGAAACACTTTGAGAAATTATACAGAGAAATCACACCTAATTCGGCCCAAAAAGATATATATAAAAAACTAGAACTTTTAGAACCAATCATTAAAGATCAACAAAACCCCTTAGACTTTCCAATTACAGAAAGAGAACTACAAGACAAAATCAAGGCTCTACAACCCAAAAAGGCCTGTGGTGTTGATGGTATATTAAACGAAATGATTAAATACGCTGACAATACCTTCCACATGGCCCTGCTGAAACTATTTAACATGGTGATGAGCGTAGGCTACTTCCCTGACATCTGGAACCAAGGACTAATAACACCCATCTTTAAAAAAGGGGACAAATTTGACCCCAACAATTATAGAGGGATATGTGTTAGCAGCAACCTGGGGAAGATGTTCTGCTCAATTATCAACAATAGACTACAACAATTCCTCAGTGACCACAATATCCTGAGGAAAAGCCAAATCGGATTCCTACAGAACCATCGAACAACTGACCACATTTACACCCTCCACACCCTCATAGAAAAACATGTAAATCAAAATAAATCAAAAATTTTCTCCTGCTTCATAGACTTTGAAAAGGCCTTCGACTCAATTTGGCACGAAAGTCTCCTACTCAGACTATTAGAAAGTGGGGTGGGAGGTAAAACATACGACATCATCAAAACAATGTACCTCAACAATAAATGTGCAGTCAAAATAGACAATAGTAGAACAGATTTCTTCCCCCAAAGCCGAGGAGTGATGCAAGGAAACAGCCTCAGTCCAACGCTATTCAATATTTATATCAATGAATTGGCAAAAACACTGGAGGACTCATCTGCTCCCGGCCTCACCCTCAACAACACAGAGATCAAATGCCTCCTGTACGCGGATGACCTGGTGCTGCTGTCTAACTCCAAGGAGGGCCTACAGCAGCTCCTAGATCATCTGCAGCAGTTCTGTCAGACCTGGGCCCTGACAGTCAACATAAAAAAGACTAAGATCATGGTGTTCCAGAAAAGATCCAGGTGTCAGGGAAACAGACTCCAGTTTGTCCTGGGCTCCACCACCATAGAGCACACAAATACATACACTTATTTAGGACTAAAACTCAGCTCTACAGGGAACTTCAACATGGCTGTGAATGACCTGAGGGAAAAGGCAAGAAGGGCTTTTTACGCCATCCGAAAATCCATCCAAATTAATATCCCAATCCGAATCTGGCTCAAAATTTTCAAAACAGTAATCCAACCAATCGCCCTATATGGTAGTGAGGTATGGGGTCCACTAGCAAACCAGGAATTCTCTAACTGGGACAAACACCAAATTGAGATCCTTCACACTGAATTTTGTAGATTCATTCTAAAAGTACAAAGAAAAACCCCAAATAATGCATGCAGAGCGGAACTTGGCCAATTCCCTCTTCTAATTGACATTCAAAAAAGAGCCATTACATTCTACAGACACCTCAAAACTAGTGACCCCTCCTCCTACCATCACCAAGCCTTACAAAGCCAAGAAGAGCGCATAGAGAGGAGCCCCCTCAGCCAGCTGGTCCTGAGACTGACTCCCAACCCCCCCCAGCATCAGGACAGCCCTCAGTCTACCCGGCCCAACCAAATTATCACAAATCAAAAAGAAAACTATATTACCTATTGGAAGAATACCACAAAAACCCAAAGTAAATTAGATTGCTATTTGGCCCTAAATCGAGACTACACGGTGGCAGACTACCTGACCACTATTACTGACCCAAAAATGAGGAAGACATTGACCAGGTACAGACTCAGTGATCATAGCCTGGCAATAGAAACAGGCAGACACCGACAGACCTGGCTACCCAGAGAGGAGAGGCTGTGTTCACTCTGCTCCCAAGGAGAGGTGGAGACAGAGCTACACTTCCTGTTAAAATGTGACAAATATAAAGAAATTAGAGCGTCATTCACCCCCCAAATTAACCGGATATACAAAGAATTCGAAAACGTCACAGACACATCTGCACTCCAATACCTCCTTGGAGAGAAACCCGAATGCACCGTCTTAGCAGCCCATTATGTGTGGAGCTGCCAGCAGCTGAGGGACAGCCAGTGGACAGGAGAGCCATCCACATCTAGCTGAATTAGCTAGCTTAGTGATTGTTTCTATTTTATTGCTTTTACTGCTTTTTATTGCTTTGATTTAATCTTTTATTTTATCGTATTTTACTTAGGTCACATTTCTGTGACCTATAATTAATGAGTAACAAAATGCCTCATTTTTGCTTATTGCTTATATTATATTAATATTTTATTCTAGTCTATCTTATTCTATTTTATTCTTTTTGCTTTGTTTGGTTTTTCACTCTCTTCTGAAGATTTCAAAATAACAACGGTTATTTACAGATTCTGTGAATTTTTGTTAATATACTGTAATTGCTCACTATTTTGCACTATCACCATCTAACTGCCTGTTTATTACAGTTCTGTTATTATTCTGTATAGATCCCGGTCAACAATGGTCTTCTATTGTACTCTATACTATCACATTCCATTTAATTTTCTTTTCTCTTCCTCTTTGAATATCTTCAGATTTTGTGATTTATGTTACTGGGTAACAAAATGTCTTGTTTTCTGTTTTTGATTCTTTGTAACTGCTAAGTGTTGCTAATGTATGCTTTGGCAATGTAAGATGCACCTTATCATGCCAATAAAGCCCTTTGAATTGAATTGAGAGAGAGAGAGAAGACAGACTGCTTATTCTCCTCTGTCAGTTCTAGGTGTGTTCATTTGATAGTCTAAATAAGCAAATAGGCTAACAGTTTTAACAGTGTTAACAGTCTCATTAAAGAGTCAAATTAGAGTAAAAGTGTCAGTAAAGTACTGTTACAATAGCCTACCTTTACCTGGAGAAGATAATCTGCGCCACACCGAACAAGGAAATGATGAACTCAGAGAGAGAGAGAGAGAGAGAGAGAGAGAGAGAGAGAGAGAGAGAGAGAGAGAGAGAGAGAGAGAGAGAGAGAGAGACTAGCGAAAGGTTTGTGAGCGGTTGTGACAGGAAAAGGATATGGGACACAACCACAAGCTTAGGCTCCGCCCTCTGCACATCTTGTACATCAGACACTATAGCCTTAACCTTGCTTGCAAGATGAATAACCTCGCGAGATCAAAAGAGATTCTCTCGACGTTTAGTGAAATGTGGAGCTAAACCGTCCATCTGGCAGTGTCAGGTTAACATAGCCTAGGCTACTGTACAGATATCTTCAACTCCTTTTATCCTATTTTTAAACTTTTAAACTTTTGTCACCTAGCCTATGTAGCCTACATATTTGTTTGCAAGACCGAAATGTTTACATATCTCTCTATTATAACAGGCTAACATTATAGTTTATATTATTGTTATTATTGTTACTATTATAGTTTTGTGCTAACCTTTCGCTTATAAATTGTGTTACTTTTTGTTTTGTTGCACACTTGCTTTGGCAATGTAAACTTATGTTCTCCATGCCAATAAAGCCTTTTGAATTGAATTGAATTGAATTGAGAGACTAGCGTCAAATGAGCAGGATTGTTTAGCTCCAGCAGCAGGAATTTCACTTCTGGTTTAGTGATTCTGCCTTCAAAGTAAAAGCATGATAAAGTTAGTAGAGAGAGAGATCGAGAGCGAGAGCGAGAGACAGAGCGAGAGAGAGAGAGAGCGAGGTGGAGACAGAGCTGCACTTCCTGTTACACTGAACATTAGACCCATGGGATCAGCGGCCATCTTGGATTTGAGGTCAAATCTTACTTCCCTTCCCTCCACATCTGAAAATAAGCATTATGGTATTCAATAACTATGTGAGAAATGTCATGCTTCTCTAAAAAAAACAGTGCAAAATTATTGTGGTTATCCACTGTACTATTTTTATTTACCTTCAACTACCAACCAACTCTTTTTTGTGGCAATTTCATCTCCATATTTGCAACAGTCAAATGTTTAGCCGAACATCGATTGCATCTCAGCCTGTCCTGGAGGAGGGTCCCCAGTTGGGCTCTATGTTTGGCCTCTAAGCTGCATCGGCCCTCACAAGGTTCCTCCTCTCCTTTAAGGTGAGGCAATCCAGGGGCTATACATTCACAGGTGGAAAGGTTAGGCTGCAGATTAGCCGTGATCGTATAGTGTTCAGGCTAAGATTAGACTAGATTAGAGTAGGTCAGGACAGGGCAGACTAGGCGGTAGATTAGTTAGATTTCTTCTGTGCTAGTTAGTTCTGGTTAAGGTTAGACTAGTCAGAATGTCTACAACTGACTGATTGAGTAGCAGCTGTGCCAAAGGGCGATAATCCAGTACTATCGTTTGTCGTCTATTCAGTGGCATCATAACGCCAGGTAATTATAATATATGATAATATGATAATTGGAGTACCAAATTTTAATTTTGCTTAATATATGACCCATATTGTGATATACATTATGTTTCTAAACTGACCCCTGTGACTATTCGTGATACTGATTTCAACCATATCGCCCAGCCCCAGACAGTATACCCTGTCTATAATATACCCTGTCTATTCTGCTCTCTCACAGCTGTATTTATCTATGTGTTTGCCAGTGTAGGAATTTAGCCAGGGGCCACACACACACACAAACACACACACACACACACACACACACACACAGATGCACGCGCACGCACGCACGCACACGCACACACACACACACACACACACACACACACACACACACACACACACACAGGGCAAAAATGCCCCCAAGAAATCTAAGAATAATTGCCCTAAAAAACATGATCATGAGGCAAAAATTGCCCCCAATATTTTGATAATTTTTTTTTTCTTCATTCAATAGATTTAAATCCCATCTGTATCAGACACTCAGCACCTGCAAGCTGGATGCCAGAAGACAACGATGAAGAACACACACAAACAGCGCTGTTGTTCACACTACACTTTAGCAACTTTATGCACTAATTACTATTTTTAAAGTGCCCCCAAAATGTTGTTAAAGCCCCCAATTTTTAGACCGTGAGGGCAAAAGTTGCCCCCAATATATTTCTTTAGAGAGTGAGAAGACAGACGCTGCTTATTCTCCTCTGTCAGTTCTGGGTGTGTTCATTTGATATGAGGGTGTGGCCTCATAACTTCGTGTCTAGTCTAGTCTAACATCATAATGGTCTACCTGAAAGAGTACTACTGTCTGTCCACTAGATGGAGACATTAACCACATCATCTACGTAAGGGATAATGTATACTGAGCCGGTGATTACTGTGGAAATAATGACCGACAGGTGAATGATTTAGCCCGACGCGCAGCGGAGGGCTTAATATTCACCTGAAGGTCATTATTTCCAGTAATCACCGGCTCAGTATACATTATCCCGCTTAGAACACGGCCTACAACTAAATCATTCAATAATCTGACAAAAATAATTATTCAAATAGATTTTTTAATAGCGTTTTCAACACAAAGCGGTTTCATTCGTAATTGGCACACAAGACACCACAGCTGCAACTGGTTGGCCTAATTAGTAGCGTCTGCGGACAAAATGCTCTTACCAACTGATTAATCCAGGTGTGGCAGAGCAGCGGTCGGTTGTCGAGAAATAATGACCGGTGAATATTGTTGATTGACCAATCAGAATCGAGTATTCGAGAGAGCCGTGTTCTAAAGTGAAGTAAACTGCAGAGCATCACACAATAATGCATGGAGGAGTCATTTAGATGTTATATCATTATATTATATACTATATGTAGATGATTTGATAATCGCATGTCATGTTTGTCTACTGTGGGCCACCGTAGTGTTTACATGCTAAGCCTATCAGCGTGCCTCTAGCCCGGTGTGTGTCTGAGTACCGGTAGCGTGTAGCCAGTTCGATATCACATGCCAATGTATCTGCACGCAACTCTCGCTATTAAAACTAGTAATCAGTTCACAGTGTGATCCTTGACTCACACACCACACATGAAGAAGAGTTTACATGGTGTCAGAATTAGGTACGAACTCATCGCCTGTGTGAGTATTTTTTTCGCCTGACAACCTGTTTCTTTTTGCCGGGGAGAGACGAGACGATAGTCAGACAACATGGCGGACGGCTTTCGCAGACTGGACCCCGTTGTTTTTGATGAAAACGTTGCAGAAAGCTGGCGAAACTTCGAGAGGGAGTATGATATTTTTGTTGCAGCAGCACATTATGACAAGCCTGCGAAGACAAAGGCTTATATACTCCTTAACCTCGCTGGACCAGAAGCAGTTGAGCGGGAGTGTTCATTTGTTTATGCAGCAGAGGTGCGTGCACCCGGGGACGGCGGAGCAGTGCTTGCCCGTGCGGAGTCCAGGGAGGACCCGGAGTGTTTGAAGAGGAAGTTTCGAGAGGTCTGCAATCCCCAAAGCAACAGGACAATGGAAAGACACAAATTCCACTCGAGAAACCAGAAGCAAGGTGAGAGTATCGAGTCATTTTTCAGTGATCTGAAGATGAAAGCAAAAAGGTGCCACTTTGGAGATTTGACTGACGAGCTAATCTGTGACCGGATTGTGTGTGGCATTATTAGTGACTCTTTAAGAAAATCTCTGCTGAGAGATAGTGAACTAACACTTGCCAAAGCAATCTCATCCATGAGATGACAGAAGCCACACAAGCCACCAGTGTCGATGCAGTGAGGCCATTTCAAGGCAGAAAGCACCAGTCAAAACCACAGCCATTCTCCCAGGCCATCACAAGATGCAACAACTGTGGAGGTAGTCATGCTGCTAAGCGGGAAAAGTGTCCAGCTTTCGGACAACAGTGTCATCATTGCAACAAGCTAAACCACTACAAGAGCTGCTGCAAGTCTAAACCACGCAGCCAAAGCAGTACAAACAGAAAGCCTTACAGACAGTCTGTGCATGAAGTGACAGTGGAGCAGCCCACATATGAAGATGAAACGTTTTATGTGGACGGTGTCGAGGTCGATAACTGTGTTGACTGTGTCAATTCATATGCAAATGAGAAGGACGAAGGATTCGTCACAATACATATAAATGGCAGGTCAACAGAAATGAAAGTCGACACAGGAGCAAAATGCAACGTTATGTCACAAGAGACGTTCAAACATGTGGCTGACGGCGAGCAGCTTGTAAAGCAGAGGAAAGCTACAAACCTCCAAATTCCAATCAAAAGTTTGAAACCCTCATTAGCGTTTTGCTTGCACCTGTGTTTACCCTGCCTTTTCGACACAAAATGGGCCCCGTGAGAAGGGTCTATGAGAGTGCATCTAAAATCTGTCTGACGTCACAGTCTGCAATATCAAAATGGTGTCTGACTGAAGAGCGACATGTGACAAGAAGTTCTTCCATTTTACTATAGCAAGAGATGATATATATAGCCTCAATGCATTGAGGCTAACTGACAGCAAACTCACAGGAGTCCATCAACAGTCACTTCAGACTGAGCTTGAACCACAATCAACTAGTTTCCTAGCATGAGCGCATTGTTCTAATTGTGTTCACTGTAATGCTATGATCAGATGTGAGTTTCCACACTGGGGGAAAAAAAATCTTTTATAGAGAGAGAGAGAGAGAGAGAGAGAGAGAGAGAGAGAGAGAGAGAGAGAGAGAGAGAGAGAGAGAGAGAGAGAAAAGACAGACTGCTTATTCTCCTCTGTCAGTTCTAGGTGTGTTCATTTGATAGTCTAAATAAGCAAATAGGCTAACAGTTTTAACAGTGTTAACAGTCTCATTAAAGAGTTAAATTAGAGTAAAAGTGTCAGTAAAAGTACTGTTACAATAGCCTACCTTCAGCTGGAGAAGATAATCTGCGCCAGACCGAACAAGGAAATGATGAACTCGGAGGGCGGAGAGAGAGAGAGAGCGCGAGAGCGAGAGAGAGAGCGCGAGAGCGAGAGAGAGAGCGCGAGAGCGAGAGAGAGAGAGAGAGAGAGAGAGAGAGAGAGAGAGAGAGAGAGAGAGAGAGAGAGAGAGAGAGAGAGAGAGAGAGAGAGAGAGAGAGAGAGAGAGAGAGAGAGAGAGAGAGAGAGAGAGAGAGAGAGAGAGAGACTAGCGAAAGGTTTGTGAGCGGTTGTGACAGGAAAAGGATGGACATCTTGTACATCAGACACTATAGCCTTAACCTTGCTTGCAAGATCAATAACCTCGCGAGATCAAAAGAGATTCTCTCGACGTTTAGTGAAATGTGGAGCTAAACCGTCCATCTGGCAGCGTCAGGTTAACATAGCCTAGGCCAGTGGTTCTCAAATGGGGGTCCGGGGACCCCCAGGGGTCCGTGGCACTTTGCCAGGGGGTCCACGAAAGGTTTTCAGGGAAATAAAAAAAATATTTATAGGCTATATTTTTTTGCAAAAGCTTCATAGTTC
>NW_028151822.1:0-101000 GCF_964638095.1 Poromitra crassiceps
CATTCAGCCCCATGTTCTGGTAGAGAAATTAGTTGGCGCCTTCGGTCTAGATCCATGTCTGGTGGGCTGGATCCTCGACTTCTTAACGAACAGATCTCAACGTGTAAGGGTTAATGAGATACTGTCCAGCCTTCTGTCAACTTCCACTGGTTCGCCTCAGGGCTGTGTTCTATCTGCTTTCCTGTACATTCTTTACACCAATGACTGTCGTAGCCGCCATGACAACAGATTCATTGTCAAGTATGCTGACGACTCTGTCATCGTCAGCCTGCTTGGCGATGATGAGGATGGCCACGGTCAGGTTATGGATGACTTCCTGTCCTGGTGCAACGACGCCTTCCTAGAACTTAACATCTCGAAAATGAAAGAGATCTGTATTGATTTCAGACGTCCCCCCTGTACTACCCAGAATAGTGTCGTCCATGGTCAGTCAGTGGACATTGTAACCAACTACAAATACCTGGGCACGATTATTGATGACAAACTGAAATTTGATTTAAACACCGACATGCTGTGCAAGAAGGGCCAGCAACGCCTTTACTGCTTGAGGAAACTAGCCAAGTTCCAAGTAGACAAGATCCTGATGAAACTGTTTAGTGCTTATATTGAATCTGCTTTTCCTTCATCTGTTGGTACGGTAACCTCTGTATCAAGGATAAAAACTCCCTCTGGAGAATTGTGAAAACAGCTTCTAAAGTAGCCGGCATCCAACTGGAGAGCCTTGACCTTACCTATAACAGACAGATGCTCAAAAAAGCTCTGTCCATCCGCACAGACAGTGACCACCCACTCAGTTCTACTGCCATCCGGCCTTTGCTTGTGTGTCCCACGGACCACCAAAAACAGGTATAAGTATTCCTTTGTCCCCTCCTCCATCCGTGCAGTGAATGCTGCTGGAGGAAGGAAAAGATGACTGAGGAATTTACGTTTCATCAATCATCAACCAGCAGTCGGCTCTTTTATGTTCTTAGCTCTTCTTATGTTTTTTAATTTTTTAATTTGTTTTTTAATTTGTTTTTATACTGTTTTATCGGCCGTATCAGCCGCTGGCTCATCCCGTTCTTAAGTTATTAGTGTCGTTTTATATTTATTTTATCAGCCGCACCAGACGTATGCTCTTTTATATTGGCTCATCGTATGTCTAAATGTTGTTATATCCTGATTATTTATGTCATTGTACGTATGGTTTGCCCTTCTATGTTTTTATGTCAAGCCTCTATGCCTGCTGTAATCCAATTTGCCCTTTGGGACATTAGGTAGGTAGGTAGGTAAGTACTTTATTAATCCGTGAGGAAATTCAGGTATCCAGTATAGCAGCTCGCAGGCCAAAGACAAAATGAGACATGACATAGCACAAACCAACAAACATGGCAATACAGGACAATGCATACAGTACAAGACGGTAACATGACAGGCAGGTTTCTGGTTAAAGATTAAGAAGAGCCAATTAAAAATTAAAAGGAAGATTTAAACGTTACCACAATACTAAGATACAATTGAACGGTAACTAAAATACTACTTGTCAAAATTGCACAGTGCCCATATCTAGTCAAATTGCACAGTGCCCATATGTAGACCACAGCAGCATCTGAGTGGTGCTCATACCCCCATACAATACTAAAATACAATTGAACGGTAACTAATATACTAAAATACTAGTTGTCAAAAATTGCAGCGTCTGAGTGGCACTCAGACCCCATACTGTCACTACTGGTCTGACCCCATCGCCCATGAGGCACGCAGTCTCACCTTCTAGTCCTGCTGCGTGCCGGTGATCTCCTGCCATCGACAGACTTGTTAAACAGCCTGATGGCCGTGGGGACGAAGGACTTCCTGTGTCGCTCCGTCCGTGAGCGCAGGGAGATAAGCCGCCCGCTGCGGCTACTGCTCTGAACCTCCAGGATGTGGTGAAGAGGGTGTGTGTCGTTGTCCATGATAGCCAGCAGCCTGCTCAACGTGCACCTCTCCACTAGGGATGGGCATCGAATTTCGAATTTTCGAATAATCGTTGTTATTATCAAGGTCGACTTTTATTATTGAAATTCGAAATTCGAAAAAAAAAATAAAAAAAATAAAAAAAAATTGAGTGAAATGTTGCATTGTCTCCCCTGATTCTAAGTATAGTCAAATCGCTTGGTTTGAGCAAGTAAAACAATTTTTATAAGCATTTTAAGCAAGGTTTATGGAAAAATGAATGGGGGATGAAATCCCATGAAGAGGGAGAGGGGGTGACTTTGGCACCCCTTTGGCACTCAGACCTGAGCCTACTAAATATTTAATGAACCACTCATGATTGTCAAAACTGTTTTTTATTTTCGAAAATGTCAATGTCATGTAACATGTTCTTTACTTCAGTGGTGCAATGCTTGTTTGAGCTAAAAATCCACTGCAGAAGCTTTTTATATTAATTAATAAAGCCGTAGACTTAGAATCAGGGGAGACAATGCAACATTTCACTCACACACAAAAAAAAAAAAAAAAAATTACATTTTTAATTTTTTTTACATTTTTATTTTTATTTTCGAATTTCGAATTAAATTCGAATTTGGCCAGCAAATTTCGAATAGTGTTTTTGCTAGAAATGCCCATCCCTACTCTCCACCACGGTCCCCAGAGGGTCCAGGCTCCTCCCCAGCACCGAGCCAGGCTTCCTGACCAGCTTGTCCAGTCGCCTGGCGTCTCTGTCCGAGATGCTGCCACCCCAGCAGACAGCAGCATAGAAAACTACTTGAACTTGAATGTATAACTACAGAGGGATTCACATGCAGTGAGAAGAACAAAGATTGTGCCTTGGCGATTATTATGATGTGAGAGGTGTACAAGCACTGAAGCACTTTTTACAAGCACTGAAGACGACTCTGCAAGGATGTATCAAAGATGGCGATGAAGAAGAGTATCGGGATGTGGTGGCCAACTTTGTCATATGGTGTGAGCAGAACCACCTGCAGCTCAACGTGTCAAAGACAAAGCAGCTGGTGGTGGACCTGAGGAGGGTCAAGGCTCCGGTGACCCCTGTTTCAATCTACGGGGTCAGTGTTGACATAGTGGAGGATTACAAGTACCTTGGAGTGTACATTGACAATAAACTAGACTGGGCTAAGAACTCTGATGCACTCTACAAGAAGGGGCAAAGCCGTCTCTACTTCCTGAGACGGCTGAGGTCCTTCAACGTCTGCCGGACCATGCTGAGGATGTTCTCTGAGTCGGTAGTGGCTAGTGCCTTCCTGTATGCCATTGTGTGCTGGGGCAGCAGGCTGAAGGCTGTAGCCTGAACGTTGTCCAGGCTACGCTCCATCATGAGCAATGACTCGCACCCACTCCACGGATTGCTAGTCAAACACAGGAGCACGTTCAGTGAGAGGCTGATCCCACCTAGATGCAATACGGAGAGGCACAGGAAATCATTCCTGCCTGTGGCCATTGGACTCTTTAACTCATTCTCTGCCAAAGACGTACCCAGACGTACTTTTAACAATGGCGTTCTGTGCCAAAGACGTACTCGGACGTACTTTCATGTTTTGGGTGTTTACATTACATCAGACACTTTCCCAGCCTGTGACATTGTTTCAAGTCAAACTGATAAAAGGAACCCGCTAGTTTAGTATTCATGGGTGGAGCCTGTGGTCGAAACAGAGTCCGACCCAGAGTTCTCGGATGGCGGCGAGGAAGACGCCGGCGTTTTTGTTGTTGCTCCACGACGGAGCGCCAGGGCGACGAAGGCTCCCCTTCACAGCGTTCTGATCCGTCTGACACAGATGAATCGGAGGAGGAGAAATGGGTGCCACTTGGAGAGAGCGATGACGATGGTAAAAAGTAGCCTATTTTTTGTATCGCGTTTGAGATGAAATGATCACACACAGCCGTCTGTGTCACATAAACATTTCAAAGTTTACAGCACTAACGTAGCTATTGTGTGATCTTCTGTGCTAACGTTAGTTATGAGAGGTAACGTGACAGCAGGTAACGTTACAGCACTCGTTATTCCTGTGTGTGTGTGTGTGTGTGTGTGTGTGTGAGAGAGAGAGAGAGAGTGTGTGAGTGTGACCACATAAGGGTTCGTTCCATTTGTTTATGCTTTTATCAAGCGAAGCTAAAAATCCACATGGCAACTGTAAAAGTAAATTATTTATTTGATTTTGTGCACATATTTATCATACTTTGATATTTTGTGTTTTCAGACTCTGAGTCGATGGAGGCGCAGTCCAGTCCTAGTCCCAGTCCTGTGTGTAGTCCTACACCACCTATTTCGGAAAGACCATGTCTCGAAATAGGTTCCAACTTATTCTGAGGTTCTTCCATTTTACTGACAATACTGTAGCAAGGAGGCTGCGGCCAAGCCTCATCTGTCAAGAAACCCCAGGGGCCAGACTCTCTCTCTCTCTCTCTCTCTCTGTAGCCGCTCACTGGGCGGGATGGACCGACACAGCTCCCTCAAATACATTCTCTTATTTTTTATTTTTTATTTATTTATTTGGGAAAACAAATACTGTATATGTCTGATGTGTTACTGAGGCAAAAAATAAAAGGCTCAAAAGAGAGTTCTGCTTGAAACGGTGTCCTTCACTAAAAACCTCTTTTTCTCCTATTTCTGTCCCAAGGAGGGCATTTTTAGTGAAAACAAGCTAACTTCCACTGCTTGTAACTAAACAAGGAAACATGGTAGAGTTTCAGTTTTTTACAAGGGGTAAGAAGAGAGTCTCTGCTCTATTGTGAGATATGTTGTGTAATTTTATTCCTAGCACAGAATATTCTGTGGGTCCTGGAAGATCAGAGAGAAACAAAGAGGAGTCCCGCACACTGTCAATTACTTGCAAAAAAAACTTTAATTAACGACGTTTCGGTCTATCGACCTTCATCAGGTTAAAATTTGATTTTTAACCTAATGAAGGTCGATAGACCGAAACGTCGTTAATTAAAGTTTTTTTTGCAAGTAATTGACAGTGTGCGGGACTCCTCTTTGTTTCTCTCGTATGTACTGCATCTCCGACGCACCTGCCTTCAAGAGATTGAAGGTGTGCATCAGCTCCTTCTGACTCCTGGAAGATCAGGAAATATGCTCAAAATCCTGGCACTGGGAGCACACAGACCGAAATGACCCTGGCAGAGAATGAGTGAATGCCTCTCTTAAAAGAGCACCTCGGAGACGCTCAAGGCCCAATTCCAATTCGCCCCCTTACTGACTCAAGCCCTTAGAGGCGCGTTCACGTGAAGGGAGTGAGGGCTTAGGGATGTCCCACAGTGAAATCGCAAAGTGAATGAGGGCTCAGAGTGAGCCCTTTCTGCCCCCTTACCGTAAGGGTGCAGCTATGGCCACTTACGGAAAGGGAATTGCCCACAATGCATAGCGTTGTGACGTATAAAACGGGGAAGGCTGCAAATATCTGTCAAAAAAATAAAAGAACACACGCGCGAAACGAACGCGGTGTTTGCGAGTGCGCTGGAATGCCTTAATTGACAATGAAACATTACATTAATAGGGATGTCAGATTAGACAAAAATATTATATCAGAGGAATGCAAGTAGTTATTTTACACAATCCTAGAATAATCATCGATCATTTCTATTACAATTGCAATCCACAACCTTTTTGATGAATGATAAATAGTTTTACCGAATCTGTATTGTACAGTATTGACATTGTGTGTATAATGTTGGGTGACATGTCATTATTATGCTTATTTTAATTATAATTACACATGTTGCAGATTGCAGATTTTGCAGTAGGCTACATTTATTTTTAAATGAGCTGTTGTCCACTCTGTAGAGCCAGAGCCTGGATGAGAACAGACTCATCAGGGAGTCTATCCCTCAAAGCGTCTTGACAATAAACAATATAATAGCGAGCCCAAAACCTGCCAGAGTCAACATCATCTTGTCAAGTGCAAAGGGCTCTGCTGTCCCAATACTCCTATTTATCCAATGTGGATCCCTTCCACACTTGATGACTCAACCACTTTCAGATGGCGGCCATTAGAGGGACTGAGGGTTCAGGGCTTGAGTCTTTAGGGGGCGGATTGGAATTGGGCCTCAGTCTCCCTGAGACTGAGCCAGCCGATAGGCTAACTGTGCCTGGCTGAGCCACGTGTAATGTGAAGGGCAAGCCGACTTAATATAAGTCCAGTGTGCAATAACTGCAATTGTCATGTAATGTATACTTACTCTACTTATTTTGCTTACTTTATACGTGCTCTACTTTATTTTTCGCATTTTACTACCGTTTATTTTATGCTATGTTGTGTTCTGAGTGCGAGCTACTGTAACCTGTCCCAATTTCCCCCCGGGGATCATTAAAGTCTTTCTGATTCTGATTCTGATTCTGAAGCCTTCAGGGAGCAGGTAGAAAAGTTACTATAGGCTCATATTCCCTTACCATTTTCTGGATATTTGCATTTCAAAGCAAGCTCCACTATTATTTTCCCCCAGGATTGTGCCATTATGAGTGATTGATATGTTGGGTTTTGTTATGGAAAGAGTGGGAAAATTGCAGTAACTACAAACTCCAACCAAAAACCAATGCAAACTGCAGTAACTACACCTCGAAGTGTACAGTAGTTAGGGACCGTTCGTTATTTAGGGAAGGGTCCACTGGAGGAAAATAGGGGAGGGTCATCCTGTTTTAAATTTAGTATGAGGGATGGTACACTCTCTTTAATTTGAGTCCAGGGGAGGGGTATACAATTTTGATTCAATACAAATATATAGGCCTAAACTTTTTTTTTTTTTTTATGTTTGCTTTTCGGACTTCAACAACTACTGAGTTGCTTCATTTACACCCCTCCTGTCCAAACTGTTTGGTATGTCCCGGTGCATTGTTTCTCTTTGGCGGTCCTATCTGTCGATCTTTGTGCTTGGCCTATCCAGACTGCGCATTGCAGAGGAATTCCTTTTGGATATGTCATTACGCACGGATGTGCCACACCAGGACATCAAATTCTGCAGCTAAAATGGGGTATTAGCAGATAATTCAGTGAGGCAATCAACTATAATTCACTGAGAAACTTTTATCACATCGCAAAGAGGGGTTAATGGCAAATTAATTGAGAAAAGTAGACATTGTAGCCTACTTGCAATAGGCTATTCACCTTCACCTCCCATAACCCGGAGGGTCATTGGCAACACAGACGATCTGTCGACAAGCTCTCTCCATCTCTCTCTGTCCTCAGCAGGAGTCGGCAGCAATATACAAGTTAATTTTCTCAGCTTGTAGCGTGCGATTCGGGGGCTGTATGAAAGCCACTGAAACAAATGAGCTGAATGAGCTGTGCTGTAAGGTCAGTAGTTTCAGACAGCAGTGTGTGTGTGTGTGTTTGTGCATGTGTAGAGGAAGGGAGACACAGTCCGTCACAACATGCAGTGAACCTGCACCTGAAGCTCTTATAACAGACATGTCCATCGCTCTGAAATCCCCAAAATAGAACCGATTGCTGTCATTCCACTTGCTCTGTATCCACAAGCACCGTATGTGCCAAGCATGCTATAGCACCTGGCAATCAAAGACTGCGACCAAAACGCAAAAGTAGGGCTAATATTAACAAGCGGGAGGCCTAATTTGTCATTTGGCTGCGGTAATTTGGTTAAAGAAAACAACGAAACCCTTACAACTTCTGTCTATAGGCTATAATGAGATGATATGACCACCTGAAAATAATAAGATAGGCTAATAATAAATAGCCTAATGAACAATCTTATCACAGAAGAAGCTGGCTCGAATGAGACCATGCCTCTCATTTGCCATAGGCTATACGCGAGGCTACGTTAAATTGGTCTGCTGTCTGCTGATGACGGCAATCATGCAAAAAATCCATGCAGTTTCACCATCACCAGAACACAGGATGTGAAGAATGAAGATGTTTTAACAATAAAATGCTGGTCCTCAACCTATTACGCATAGCGCAGCTGGCAACGGGAGCTCGTTTAATCAAAAAAATGCACGAGAGCTTAATAATGCATTGATCCTATATTTCATCTCATAGTGCAAGTCGAGGTGTTTGTGTGCTTTGCCTCATGCGTGATGCCCGCCTTGTGCTGCCTATGATTTTATTGACAATGAACATTGCTATTGACACTGTTTTTCCAGCAAAAATAGTAGGCTATAACATGTGTTGGGGGAGGGTCAATCACATTTTTCCAATCACTTGGGGAGGGCCAAAGAAAAATATATTTTGGTCACAGGAGGGTTACAGCTTTTTATTTCAGAGGACTCGAAATCCCTCCAGTGACCCCCCTTCTAAATAACGAACGGTGCCTTACTGTGGTTTATCTCTGTTTAAGTCCAGCTGAAGCTCTGGGAAACCAAATCAAACTGCAGTAAGTGTAGTTACTGCAGTTTTGACTGGTTTTTGGTTGGATTTCGTAGTTACTGCAATTTTTATCTATGTTTTCTCAAATATATAGAGCAAGACTGAACTTAGACAATTTGTCATAATGATAAAACATATCTAAAAGTTCAATTTCATTAATAATTCAATTTTGACCAAAATTGTAGTTTTAGCAGTAGGGGACTGGACAGTTGGTGACAGCTGAGCTGTTGCCGTGCATGCGTGGTGTGTCATCTGTGACGAAAATAAAGACGGGGTTTGTCCGTCCGGTTTCATTTAATTTCATACACCTTCATAATTGTGTATTTCTTTATTTTATCTTTCTGGGGAAGGACCCCCATGCCCCCCACTCTAATTGTGCACCCCCTTACACACACACACACACACACACACACACACATCAAGGCCATCATTCGAGACCTACCTGCTCTGATTGATTTTTGATATAATGCATTATATGTGAAATAAAGGTTTTAAAACCTCTTGCATGGCACCGTAACACAGGCGTTACGTTTCTGATTTTTTGCTGTTCATGTCATTAACATGATGAATTAGGTGGTTAATTCTGAACAATGCTGTTCATGCTACATACCAAATTAATCGTCTGAATCTTGCGCATCGAACCATGTCTTCCTTTTTCGGATCAGATCAACACAGTGGAAGTTATAGCCCTCTTTGTACAAAGACAAAGACAACATTTCAGATTATTTGGCTTTTTCAAATGGCTTTTTGGAAATCCGCCTAGGTATCTCCCTACAAAAACCACTGCCAAATACTCATGTTTTGGTATTTTTTCATCTTCTTTGAGTTGGGATGTGGTAAGGCTATGTCTCCATTTGGTTTCTAGCCATAAATACAACAACCACAGGTAACTGTTTACACTCTAAAAGTGTTTTTTATTCTAGGTGAGAATCAACCACTGTGTTTGAGCTGGTGTTACTCAGGGGCAGTAAGATATAGAGTCATTCTGACACTTGGAACAGAAACTTCAAAGTCTTACCTTTCAGAAAAGGTCAGGCAGTTGTCTGTAACCCTAGCGGTTCAGCCAGAGTAAGCATTTTAGTTTGGGTATGTCATTTTCACCATTTTCTTCAGAAATAGGTGGCTTTAGAAGAGGATGAAAGGAATTGAGTTAAGCTCTTTTGCTTTTCATTGGGTTAGGGTTAGTTAAACTCTTGCTTTTCATTGCAGTCCGATTTGAAATGAGAGTGATGTTTCCACCTGACCTGTGTCGTCCAATAGGATCTCTCAGAAACTGCGTGTTCTGGGCAGCCTGCTGGTCATCATGGCGGTCTTCATGCTGACGGCAGTTCTGGTCAAAGTGCCGATGGAGCCATTGACCTTCTTCTCTGTCACCATGACCAAGATCATCATCATCAACTGTACGTTTACACTCAGAAGACTCTGGTAACATTTAATGTAGTTCTACTTTTATGAGTATATTCTGCTACAGAAAAGACACATTTGAATTCAAAGTTGTCACATGTGGACATTTTCTTCAGATACAAGAATTGAATTTTTTTTTCACATGTGAAAAGTTAATTTTAAATGAAAGACAATTCACAGGACAAAATGGGAAATTTCACATTCTTACATATGAAAACCAACATGTGTCCAAACAGTGTTCACATGTGGGTTTTCACATTTGTAAAGATTGTTATTATTGACATTAGGCTGTGTTAGCCTTTGTTCACACCAGTCGCTTAGGGTTAGGGTTAGGCTTAGACAGAGCTGAAGCTTGAGGCATGCTGAACCGGTCACACCAGAAGCCCTCTCTTTTCCTCACCGCCTCGCTTGGAGCTGGTCCACCGGCCCCTTCCCCCCTCACAACAGTGGCGTCAGTTCAGTAAAGGCCAAGGTATGGCAAGGTCCGCGGTGGGGGGGTGTAGGGGGGGTTTCCGCCCCTTGCTTGAAGATTTTTTGTGAAATCAGTTGTGCAATAGTCAATATTCATGAGTTGTTTCTATGCAATTAATTTATATGACATAATCTCAACCTTATAAGGTTAACTAAGGAGACAACTACAGTATAAGTAGTAAACATATTTTCTTTATTCCAGTCACTGTAAAACTAACATAAGTGGAGGGGCACGGTGGCTCAGTGGTAGAGCTGTCACCTCACAGCTAGAAGGTCCTGGGTTCGATTCTCACCTGGGACGCTGTGAGCGCTGAAGGAATGCGTGCCCGTCCGCATGTCCTCGAGTGCCCACCGCCCAGGTGGGGTCATCAAAAGGGCCCTTCTGTGTGGAGTTTGCCTGTTCTCCCCATGCCCCCTGGGGGTTTCCTTCATATAGGAACCCCTCACCAAAACATGCAATATCCTGGTTGCTAATGTGGTTCCTCCTCTGGTCATTAAGGGCACCTGTTCGGAGGGAGGGGAACTGGTTGGAATAGCGTGAACCTCCCACGTGCTATGTCCTACCGGTGAAGCTTCCCCTGTCAGGTGAAAAGAAGCGGCTGGCTAACTGCCCATGTCTCGGAGGAAGCATGGAGCCAGTTTCGGCTCTCCCCAGATTGGCAGAGGGTGGAGTAGCAACCAGGATAAAATAAATTAAAATTAGCACTAATGGGGGATACAAAATGGGATAAAAAATCTGGGGGGGGCGATAAAAAAAAAAAACATAAGTGCAGTTTATGAATGCTGAACAAATTACTGATTACTATTACTGATCCATAACATTAATTCTAACAGGATGAAATCAAAGGGCTACAATTATATTCACCTTACTATTACAGAGCCAGAAATAAATGCCATTCACATATTAACAGGTTTCCACAAACATATTAGCTACTGGTAATTTATAACTCACGTTTTACTAGCGAGGCTTTTATTGCGAAAATCCATACTTCCTGTTGCAGTTAACTATCTTAGCTTAACCTCGATATAAACGGTGCCATGGCACTAGTCCGATACCTCACGAGTCCGACACCTCACGAGTCCGAAAAAAGAGGCATTGGACAGGGGATCATGTCTATGTTCCCCGGGTTCTATGTTCCCCGGGTTCTATATTCCCCGTTTTTCACTAACCCTAAACCTAACCTCCCCCAGACCCTAACCCAAAACCTAACCTCTCCCACCCCCATGCCTAAACCTAACCTCCCCCAGACCCTAACCCAAAACCATGAGGTGTCGGTCTCGTGAGGTGTCGGACTAGGGGGCAGTCCCCATATAAACGCAGGCATTTAATAATCACTTCGGGAGGCTTGCTCCATAATAAAACAACATTCCACACAATACCAACAACAGGTAATGAATAATATAACATAAGAACATGTTCAGGACTCGACATGACATATTTAACCGACGTGCTGCGTCGGGGGCTGTCAGGTGAGGATCATTAATTAGCGTACATGAACCGGCTATTATTAGCGCATTTGGGAGCGCATTAGCGCCCTTGCCTCACAACTTCCATTGAATTCATGCCTGGCTGCTTCACGCGTCAAGCTTGGAAAATAGGACTGAATCCTTAACGATCGCTTGAGTGTGCCTTGAGCATCCCTTGAGTGCGACACTGTGCGGCCGGTGTGAACGGCCTCGCCTGTTGGCAAGGACGCCTAAATGAAACTTGTGGGTTCAGCGTAGGTTGACCTTAGGTTGAGCGTTGCTTCGGCATATGGTGTGAACAGGCATTTAAGTGTTTGTACCCACATTGATTATTATTGATCAGTGCTCAGTATTTGACTCCATCCCTTTTGTCTAAATACAGTCAATGAGGTTTCTATTTGAACACAATTTTTTTAATCAATCCTTACATCAAGTCCAGCTGACAGTGTCTGTGCTGTAAGGTCAGTAGTTTCAGTCAGCAGTGTGTGTGTGTGTGTGTGTGTGTGTGTGTGTGTGTGTGTGTGTGTGTGTGTGTGTGTGTGTGTGTGTGTGTGTTGCAGCATTCGGGGCGGTCTTGCAGGGCAGTTTGTTTGGTATGGCGGGCAGGCTGCCTGCCTCCTACACCACGCCCATCATGAGCGGGCAGGGCCTCGCTGGGACCTTCGCCGCATTCGCCATGATCTGCGCCATCGCAAGTGAGAGAGACCAGGCACACTCTACGGGCCCTATCTTGCCCCTGGCCTTAGGCGCTAAACTGGCGTTAAACTCACAAAAACACGCTTTGCGCCTGACTCTGGAAGATAGCATCATGTTTTTAGGCCCCGAAATGCACTTTACGCCGAAGAGGCGTAAAGGATGCAACCGTGATATCATCAGTGGGCGTGTCTTATTCTAGGCTGTGAAGATGAGCAGGAAGGAGAAGAAGGCAGCGACAACATGGAGAAAAATAATTTGCAGTGGTCTGCTGAGGAAACAAAATGTTTAGTGGTGATTTGGGCATCTACCGAATTTCAAGAAAAGCTAGAATGCCGAACTTGCGGAAGAGATGACCAAGGCTGGGTTCACTCGAACGCCAGACCAAATAATTAATAAACTTAAAAAACTGAAGAAGGACTACCGAGGTAGCAAAAAAGACTTGGGCAAAACGTCCTCCCACTTTGGTTCCGCTTAAACTGGTGTGAACGTGGGCTGGTTCGCCAGAAAGCACCAAGGTTCTGAGACTCCAGAACAGAGCCAGAGCCGGTTCTTTGGCTGTTGAAACACAAACTGGTTCAAGATTGGGCTCTGGCCGAGAACTGGCACTGAAAATAGGTCGGTGGAAAAGGTGTATGAGTCTGTATTGGTTCTCAGTTTAGACTGATCACTGACAGCAGGTGAGATACCAGAGCTGTCTGTCCCCATGGCTCCACCTGACCTGTGGAGTGGCACAGGGGACTAAGCTAGCACCAGTCATCTTCCGTGATTGACAGTGCTCTGCGCTCCCAGGTAGCCAGGTGGAAGTATGTGGATGACATGACCATCGCAGAACAGCACCACCTCACCCAGCCCTCCTCTCTGCAATCTGTCATGGACAAGCTGTCCTCCTGGGTTTCAAACCAGGCTATGCAGTTAAACCCTAGTAAATGTAAAGTTGTTTATGTGCATTTTTCCCACCATCCACTGCCCCCAGCCCCCCTGCTTATTAATGACCACCATCTAGAAGTGGTGTTGTCAGTCAAGGTCCTTGGCCTAATGGATCCAAGCGAACTCGAACTGGGACCAGCAGGTCAAGCAAATGCTTTCCACTGCCAAACGTAAGCTGCACATCTTGAGTAGGCTTAAACTTTTTGGTGTAGGCAGAGCTGATCTAGTGACCATTTCCAAAACATACATGATCCAGCCCACCATAGAGTATAGTGCTCCAGTGTGGCACTCCTCCCTATCAGACTACCAATCCAATCCGCTGGAGAAAATCCAAAAAAGAGCCTGCCGCATTATTCTTGGCAATGAGTACAAACACTAGCAGCCCTCCCTCAGTATCCTCAGCATCTGCTGGCTCTCAGGGAGGAGAGAAGATCTGTGCCGATCTGAGTTACGCTCATCATGTCCAAAACTCCCACCTGAGAGAACTCCTCCCTCCTCTAATGGGTCTGTCTCTGGCCACAGCACCAGACAGGCCAGTAAGCACCAGTCTATGCCAACAAGAACTGAGAACTTTAGGAACTCCACCATCCCCTACCTGAGCAGACTTGTAAATTACAATATGTAACTTGATCTCTTATATTTTAACCCCTCTTTTTTCAAATTATGTTTTGTGTTAACTCGATGCAATATGTTCCTGAATAAAAACTTCAACTTCAACTATCAGTCACTGTGTGCAGGTATTCTGCAACAGTGTGGTGTCTTTAGGGCAAGATAGCATTGCATTTTAGATATTTTTTTCTGCAATATAATTTATAATTTGGTGGATTTATTTATTTCCCCCAGAACTGACCGGGGGGTAGAGATGTGCAGATGAGCTTTTATGCCATCCTAATCCATGTGTATGCATGAACCAACCACTCGCCATAAATCAGCGCAAATTATTTCATACTATTTATAGATCTGCGCCCACCGTGCACGCGACATTTCACTATGCTATTAAAGGAGCGAACTTACGGTTTCTGCTGCCGTTGGTGCGATCGCTGCAGTCCAAGACTCCAAATAAACTTCCATGCTGTATTATGGGGGGCGGGATATTCGCGGTCAGCGCGGTTATAACTGAGGCCCGCGCATCACTACCGGGGGGCCAGATTGATTCGGGGGCTGGACTTGGACCATGGGCCGCTAGTTGAATAGGCCTGCTGTAATGTGTAACGTAATGTAATGTAATGTAATGTAACGTAATGTAATGTAAGATGACCTCTTCCTCCTCCAGGCGGCTCGGAGATGCAGGACGCAGCGTTTGGTTACTTTATCACAGCCTGCGTTGTGATATTTCTGTCCATTCTGTCCTACATTGTGCTGCCTAAACTGGTAAGCTATCATCTATAACTCATAAAAGGGCAAACCTGTGTGTGCGTGCGTGTGCGTGTGTGTGTGTGTGTGTGTGTGTGTGTGTGTATGTATATATGTATCTATCCTCTGTGTTTAATTTTCCTCACCATCGGACTGACAGCATTCATATTTGGCACAGGTACCAGCAGAGGTCTCGAGCAGATGGTGAAAGGGCGGGATTTTTGAATTAGGTCATTATGGTCGATTAGTAAAAATGGCCAAAAAATGGCCACACACACACACACACACACACACACACACACACACACACATATCTTATGCCCAGTGCAAGGGTAAGCGTTATCTTTGCCAGTTTTAGCACTCAAAATATATTTTTTTTATTGCCACTGGGTCAGTAAATCAAAGGACGTGTTTCAGTGCCCCAGTGGTAATTAAAAGAAAAAGAAATTGAGATTTTGAGTGCTGGAAACTAGTAAAGATAATGTTTGCCCTTGGACTGGACGAAAGATATGGTCCACCGACAAACAGACAGACAGTGATTGCATGTGCCAACGGGCACTACCCACAGCAGCTAGCAGGTGACACCCACACCCACACCCACATTTTAGCACTATATACCCACAGCATCCAGCAGGTGGCACACACACACGCACGCACGCACACACACACACACACACACACACACACACACACACACACACACACACACACACACACACACACACACAGAGAGACCATCAGTCAGACAGACAGACAGATTGCATGCACAGATTGAAGATATAACCCTCAGTCTTTAGGTTTTGACATTGACTGCAAACGGGTTGATGTTATCTTCCCCGAAACCAAACTAATACTACTTGGCGCTTACTGTCGTCCACCAAAGCAAGATGTAAATGTATTTTTTAAGTCATCGAGGGCAATGCAAGGTGCTGCAAAAATATTGTGTAATGGGTAAAAAATATACGTCTATAAATTCATGGGTACGGGCACAGGTAAAAATGAACTAAATGCGGGCAGGCAGTGCTTGAGAAAAACGTAGTAGCAATGTATGTTTTTGTGTTGCGCTCAGACTGAATTCACAGTCACGGTAATCTGCTACATAACGTGGGCAGTGTGTGTCACTTGTTGGCGGAAGTCAGTCTGGTTAGGCAGAGGCAAGAGGAGAGATTGGAGTAGCATACTTTCCCCCTGTTAAACAGTTTTATGCTTTTTTCTACATTTAGCTGACATGTTTCAAGTATGCATACTGCATTGTTTGATGCTATGGACTGCACAACATAAACATTCAAAACTCGGCCGCCCAGTCAACGTGTTAGACTGGAGACGCTGTCTGGTTTCCATAACGACAACATGGGGAAAGTGCAAGTCGGTGGAGAAGTTAACGTTACTTGGACGTTGTAAAAGTGCATTTCTGTCGAGCCTGCTGCTGCCTGGGTGTGTGTGTACTGTCAATGGTTGTATGCTGTTAGTGCCCTGCGTGCCCCACCCCCCTCCTCCTCCGTGGTGGGAGGAGTCGAGTGTCTCTGCTCTGCTGCGGTTTGCTCTGAGTTTGATCTGCACTGAAAAGTCAGCTGCCTGCACCCCCCGCTTTTTTACAGCGTGTCCTCGGCTCCCAGCTGAGAATAATGTAACTTTTCATAAAGACGCTGGTGTCGCCGTGTCGGCAACTAAATCATATGGATGGACTATCGCAGCGGACACGGATGGGGCTCAATTGTGGCAGCAGATGACTGCTGTTCACAGGCACAGCTAACGACGTTATGCTTCAAGCATATCAATGGCGATTTCCGTTTCCTCATGACTTCTTCTCTCTTTTCTCCTGGCCTTTGTCTAATCGGGAGGGCACTGTCGCCACCTAAGGGTTCTGTAAAATAGGTTAGACACATTCAATAGCTCCCATATTGTAAGAGGCGATGTAAGAGGCTTAGATCGACATTCCCCCGTCAAAATATGAATTTGGAGTTATTGACACCATTTGCCGTCGCTGGCAGCCTACGGTAAATTTCTCCTGACGCCATTTGGCGTCGCTGGCACAAGTGTTCGAAATGGGCTTACTTGACAAGTTAATGACGTTTAAATCCTCCCTCTGTGGCGGGTCTCGTAGGGTTCCCTGTAGAACACGGCGCCCCCTCCGCGTCTTCTTCCTCCTTGTTGGGCTCCAGAGGGAGGTGGAGGGGGCTCGTGGTCTAAAAAAGGGTCATGTCGTATTAGGTTTTAAGATGGCGTCTTCCTATGTCACACTGTCTGAAGAAGGGCATGCTGCCCGAAACGTAACCACCGGTGTCAAATAAAAACACCAAAACTGGAGCCTTTGCAGTGTGCGAGCTTTATTAATTTTTCTACTATTCCTGCCTCGAGCTCTGCACCTGCCCTATTAGGTTTGGATTGTGCATGTCTTGCCTTTTTTCCATGTATTCACCTATTTTGACACAGCACTCCTGGGACTCCGTTGCAAAACCGGACCACGTGATACTGCGTAAGATTCCCTACGCCTTTTTCTACGCTACCTTTACGCTACTTTTTAACTTCTATCATGACTGACTTGCTGTCGAACACTTTTGAATTCACGGAGCAGGACTATTCCCGCATTATGCTCAAAGACACTCTCTTCAACGATACTACGGTGAGCTCTACTAACAACGGGTCTATCAAAACCCTATATAAACTCAAAGATAAGGAGGTACGTCAATATTTACATGCAGTATCTTTAAGTGACTACCTAAGAGTCAAGAGAATCCCCCGGGGACTACGGCTTGCTAAAAGCCCGATCATTGGGAGAGATAACGAAGAATATATCAAACGTTGGTGTGAGATACTAAATAAGTGCTCATTCGACCTCATGGCACTCACCATTCAGGAGTTATCCTCCCAACTGGCGAAAACAAAAGAAGAGGTTAATCTACTCCAACAACAACTCATGGCGGATGCGCCCAACAAAGACGACATGACCCGGCTGTTAAACGAATGTGAGCAGAAACAAACTGAGCTGCGAAAAGAAATAACTTTGTCTAAAAAGAAAAAATTTGACCGTGACACAAAAGACTATGAACAAGGCACAGTCTATCAGTGGAAACAGAACCTTCAATCCACACAGAGAGACGCAGGACAGAGACAAAGCGGACAACGCTGGAGAAGAAGAGACCCCAGACGTTTCAGTCCATCTACATCCGCCTCCTCACGCGACATGGATGTACAAGTGTGGTAACTGCCAACAATGCAACTTCACGCGAAAAACCAACAAATTCTATCACCCACACACAGGCAAAACCTTTAACATTAAGGGGATTATCTCATGTAAAACCAGTAATGTGATCTACATGTTAAAATGCCCCTGCGGCCTGATGTACATAGGCAAAACCTCCAGACCTCTGAAGAACAGAATCTCAGAGCATAGAAGCAATATCAGGAACCATGATCTCAAGAGTCCTGTAGCTAACCACTTCAATCATATGCACCATTCTGTTGCCTCTCTCAGCTACACTGGGATAGAGCATGTGCAACTCCCACGAAGGGGGGGTGACATTAACAATCTTCTTCTAAGACGCGAGCTCTTCTGGATCTACACTCTGGACACTTTGGCACCCAGGGGCCTCAATGAGGAAATGGACATTCGTCCTTTCCTATAACTGAACTTTTTGTGTGTTGCATTCGAATGGTCTCTCTCGTTCTCTCTCTCTTTTTAACTTTATTACTCTAACTTTATTACTTCAAGCAATCGTGGTCCTGCGTTTTTTGCCATTGTTACACCGGTTTCAAACATATAGAGGCGCCTCTCTAGCGTACCCACACCTTATGACGGCCCGCTAGCCTGACGGTGGTGTTGGACCACACTATTGAGCTTTCCTCCTATTACTGTATGTACATATAGTCACACATATATATATATATATATATATATATATCTCCTTCACATAATGCAGATCTCGCATTTAGGCATTAATACCACTTTGGAACTCATTTAATTAGCAGTACAATGCATATGTGAGTTGTCCTGCTTTATCTGTCATTTATTATAATATATTGTATTGTATTGTTCCATTTCTATCTTTGTATACTGTCATCCTGGGCACCTCCAGTGGATGCCCAGGCCCATTTTGTGGGAGATGTGTATTATTATTGTTGTTTCTCTATGGTCAGATTTGGTTCTGTCCACATAAAAGTCTGGAGTATAGCCAATATGCCACAACTGTGCTATTTTCACTTTTGATCACAATGTATAATTGTAATTGTATGTAACTTTTCTTCATCCAAGCTTTTCCTGTCACATGACCAAGTTGACCCACTTGACTGCGTCATGTGACTGTTCCATGCATGTATTTAAGATGGCGTCTTCCTATGTCACACTGTCTGAAGAAGGGCATGCTGCCCGAAACGTAACCACCGGTGTCAAATAAAAACACCAAAACTGGAGCCTTTGCAGTGTGCGAGCTTTATTCATTTTTCTACTATTCCTGCCTCGAGCTCTGCACCTGCCCTATTAGGTTTGGATTGTGCGTGTCTTGCCTTTTTTCCAGGCAGGACTCGATAAGCCTAGGCTTCTTCCTGCCCCTTTTCAAACAGTTCGCCTTTTTTATGTTTGAGTTTACGTATTTTCTTTTTGATGAAGTCTATTAGACTGTTATGTTTACTGTTTTTTTCACTTTATGTATTGTTTTAACTGTTTGAAATAAATCGTTTCAATCAATCAATCAATCAATCAAATATAGCCTACATTATGTAAAGTCATTGACAAAATGTGTTTTTATTGTAAAACTAAATGTGAAGTAGGGCCAATTTATTGGAGCGGACATCACAGTATAGGACATGACAGTAGAACCGCGTTACACTGTCACTTATCTAAATCACATTAAATCTGCGAGGGATATATAGCCCCAGGATGACATATATGTTTCACATAGGGTTGTGTTTTGATTTCGCAATTTTATTTTGTCCAATATTGAAATGTTCTACAATTGCATGTTGTGTGTTAACATTACACATTAGGAAATCAATGAAAGTGTGGACCCAAGCAGCTCAAAAGGCAAAAGTATTCAAATTGAAAAAACGGTGGAGCTACTAGGAGTATTTTTATATAGCAATATTTAATGCGAAGTAATATATCTGTGTACAGGCAGTTACAAATCAGAATATATCTTCAAAGTTATACGGGCAGACAAAACGCAACGCGTTTCAACCACGTAGGTCTTCCTCAGGCAATGTTAGCTGGGCGTCGGCCGCCGCACCTGTGTATATAAAGCAAAATACGTGGCAACAGTCAGTTGGGATGACGTATGGTGGGCAGTGCTATGACATCACAGTATAGGATGGGCCTTGTTAAAGCGACGGAGAATAGCAACAACATACACAAGTAATAATAATAAATACACAATAATGGTTACAGCAGAAGACAACAGTCTATAGGGTATAGGCCATAAGTTATAGGCTAGGGAGGAATAGGCTAGGGAGGAAAAAGGGGGAAAAAAAGGGGGGGGGGGGGGGAGAAGAGAGGGAGGGGGGGGAGGAGGGGGAGGGGGGACAGCTGAACACCACATACAGGGCCCGGATAACAATATCATGACTGAATGCAACACAGTTAAATAAAACACGCTACTGTAGGTCAAGGTCCTCGTTAAGTCCATGCGGGCTGACAGTGTTCCTGTCTGTGGGCTTACGATAGATGGATGAGTGTAGTTTATTGTTGTGTTTGTAAACAGAGACAATAAACTACACTCATCCATCTATCGTAAGCCCACAGACAGGAACACCCTCCTCCACGCCACTAGTTATCACCCCTCTCATCTCAAGGATAATCTGCCCACGGGACAATTTATGCGCCTTCGCAGATTATGCAGTGACAAACGTGACTTTGTCGATAAGGCCACCCAGATGCGTCTCAGATTCCAGGAGAGAGGGTATGGGCGGAGACCCATCTCCCACGCGTATAAACGCGCTCTATAAAATAAATAAATATTAATAAATAATAAATAAATATTGCTATATAAAAATACTCCTAGTAGCTCCACCGTTTTTTCAACATTACATTACAAATTTCTCCCTTGGGAGACAAAATAAAGTAACCTTGAACCTTGAATTATTTCTATCTACCTTTCTATCTATTTAGGCTAATTTGGATGCGATTTATTATAGAAATGTATTAGCCCAATGCATGCTGGGAGATTTCACATTCGTGGCTTTGGTAGGGAAGCCAGGCAGTGAACATTTGTTTGGGCAGAATTATCTCGTTTTCTCTCGCCTTCTCCCCCACTGCACAATTAGGATGATGCAACAGCCTCTGAATGCCACGGGCTCAAAACTGTCATGTTATAAAAAACTGTCATGTTGTTATACTACGTACGGTATAACAACCTTTTTTTCCATCTGACTTTGTGCCTGTCTGAGCGCACGAGAGAGGGAGTGAGAGAGAGAGAGAGAGAGGGTGACAAACTGTGAGATCAGCAGAGGAGAAGCTGTGCGTGGAATATCCGCGGCGCACTGAATAAGGCCTGGTTTTCAAAAGCGCAAAGCGCTAATTTAACGCCAGGGGGGAAGATATCGTTAGGCCAGTATTTAAGGCCGAAACGCCCATTCTGGCACTGCGTCACGCCTGTTTGGCCTAAAGCGCATTTTGGGGCCTAAAGCCATGTTGCTATCTTCCCGAGGCAGGCGCAAGGCACGTTTTTTTGCGTTTAAGGCCAGTTTTTGCACCTAAGGCGTGTGGGAGAATAGTAGTCTTTCAAATTGCGTGTTTCCGCCCTCACCAATGCGTAAAGATGCACACAGTGCAGAGAGATTTATATAATAATAAAAAAAAATGATATAATAAATACATACATACAATATTAAAATATTACTATAATTATTGTAATCTGTAATGTATTACTGATCGAAAATAAAATAAACTAAATTGTACAGAAGATAAACTCGCTGTCGAACTCTTTCCTGTGTCTGTGTTTTTGTTAGGAGTTCTTCCAGTTTTATCAGGAGCGCAAGAAGACGTCTGAAGAGGAGAACTCTTTAAGTCTGATGAAGAAAGGTAGGAAGAGTCGACTGTCTGGATTGCAACACCAGGTGGAGCCTTAGGCCAGAGATATACTTTATTTTACTGCACCTTCATGTGCGCATAATGGTTGCCTCTCATATCCTGCATCTGTTTGCAGCGTAGGATGCGCAGGATATGTATGCAAACACATAGCCAATCTCCACCCTTAGCCTAAAGCAGTGGTTCCAAAACTGGGGTACTATGGGGAGTACTTGAGATCAATTGAAAAACGTAAGAATAAATCTTGAAAATAAATAAAAATGTTAAAATAAATCTGGTAAGGAGCCACTACCATTTCTTATTTTGCAATGTTATATTCTTCAAAGTGTGGGTTATCATCAGTGTTGGGCAAGTTACTTTCAAAATGTAATATACTACATATTACTAGTTACTTTCATTTGAAAGTAATAAGTTACTTTACAATATTACTGTCTGTGTAGAGTAACTGGTTACTTATTACACTACTTTTGCATTACTTTTACCAAAACAACAGCAGCAGCAGAATGACATCGCCGCCCCAGAACCATCCCTAAAAATAATTTCAACCACCTTGAAGTCAGTGTGAACAATCCAAAATTCTAAATATTATCCTTTTCCTTTGTTATTGTCATCTATAGTGGTTATTTGCATAAAAACACACAGTTTGATTAGGAAATGATTGTATCTTTTTTTAATATGTGCTTTGATTTAAAAAAAAGTAACTCAATTTGTAACTTGAGTTACTTGACAAAGTAACTGGTATAATATTACTGAAATCCTATAAGTAATAAGTTGTATTACTGAGTTACTGCTAAAAGTAATATATTACATGTAATATATTACTTTTGTAATGAGTTACCCCCAACACTGGTTATCATTCATTCATTGCATTGCATGGGGGGGAGATATGTACTGTATGTGTGTGTGTGTGTGTGTGTGTGTGTGTGTGTGTGTGTGTGTGTGTGTGTGTGTGTGTATATATATATATGTGTGTAAATATATATATTTACTTTCATATTCACTACATATATATATATATATATATATATATATATATATATATATATATATATATATATATATATATATATATATATATTTACTTTACTAGCAATGTACCCGGCATTGCCCGGGCTAAATAGGTACAAAGCAATACAACTGCGTCTTTTGCTTGGCCGGAAATTATGGTGGTGTCCAGATGGTTTCCAGGATTATCCAACCTGCCTTGATCGTCCCTGGGTCCTAACCCACCGCCATGCAAATATTTAGTCCAATCCAACCTGGGGTGTGGGCGTAAGGTGGCTTTCAGGATTTTCCAGGACCTTCCAGGTAGTTACAGGACTTGATGACCTGGCAATGACCTTCCCTGGATCATAACCCACCGCCATGCACATTTTCAGCCCAATTCCACCTGGGGAGAGGGCGTGAGGTGTTTTCCAGGACTTTCCCGGTGGTTCCCAGGACTTGATGACGTGCTCATGACCTTCCCCGGATCAGAACCCCCCACCATGCAGAATTGCAGCCCAATCTGACCTGGGGTGATGGGTGTGAGGTGTTTTCCAGTTGATGAAGGGCCTATGACCTTCCCCAGATCATAACCTCCCTGACAGGCAAAATGTCAGGCCAATCCATCATGGGGTGTGTGTGTGTGTGTGTGTGTGTGGGCGTGAGGTGTTTTGCAGGACTTTCCAGGTGGTTCCAGGACTTGATGACGTGCCCCAGATCATTAGCCTCACCATGTAAAATGGCAGGCTAATTTCAGGCCAACTTCTACTTTATTGTGTAGATCAGGGATGGGCAACTTTCATGATAGAGAGGGCCACACAAAGAATTCCTCACTACCAGAGGGCCAGATTTTGCTGAGGGCTGGGGGCCGAACGGCGCCAAGTCCCTCACGTACTGTGAGGGAAGCTGCGGAAGCCCCCAAATAGCCAAAAAGGGCGAGCAGACATTTCAATCATCAAGACAGCCAGAAAAATAGCTAAAGGGGTCCTATCTCCTCTGATACACATGACTGTAACTAATGTATGTATGTATAGATAGATAGATAGATAGATAGATAGATAGATAGATAGATAGATAGATAGATATGTATACATACAACATATATATATATATATTCTCATCTCTCCTCAGAGAGCAGCGCGGCTGAAGCGGCACATGGCGGCGGCCAGAGTGTTTCCATCCTGAGAATCTTCAAGAAGGTCAAACACATTTAGATGTTTCTCCACAGCAGAACCAGCTTCACACTGCACAGCAATTATTTCCCAGGTTTCATGGTACTTAGCAGAGTAGCTGTTCTAGGTCCTATAGATGTAAGAATCAGGAAGCAATTAACATGTATGAAGCATTACATGTAACGTACTGTAACTCAGTCTGTGGCTTGATTTTTCACAGGCACTCGGGCCAAGTTTCGTGGAACCTCTGTGCGTTCCTGAGCTAGCCTTTCAGCGCCTCAGCCAGCCAGTAAATAAAACCAGATAAGAAGATCCACAGGCTACTAGTAGCTAAGAAACAGAGTCCACGAATGTCGGCAAATGGGCCACCACAACACAGAGTCCCCTAAAACATCCACCTGAGCAGAAAAAAAAAAAAAAAGTTTTATCTAGTGAAGCCCTTCTGGCCAAGCAATGTGACCCACGATCTGGTTGCTCGCATTCTCTGTGTGCTTCTGCTTCAGAGTCACCATCGGGACATGCGTGTGTGTGTGTGTGTGTGTGTGTTGTAGCGAGTTTGACCCTTTTAGTTTAAGGGAAAGTGGGGTGCAAGTCAGAGTCTCGTCTGACAAATAATAATAATAAATTCGAAATCAAATAATTCAGTCAAACCATACAAACAATGTAGCAGACAGCAATAGCATAGCAATATGACACAAGAAACCAGCACTGCAAAAAACAAACAGCCAACAACTCACTTTTCTATTTGTATTGCATACGTGAAATTAATGAACATTACACACACAGATCATGTGTGTGTGCGTGTGTGTGCGTGCGTGCGTGCGTGCGTGCGTGAGTGAGTGAGTGCGTGTCCGTATAGCCCCACAGTCAAGAGTTCAATCCAGTTCAGAGGCAATCCAGTACAAAGTTCGTTACAAAGTTAAATCCAGTTCCCAAAACACAGGGTAATGCAACGTACAGTAAATCCAGTCCGGGTTTTACCGCGGATCCACCCAAGTCAACACAGCAAAACAGGAATTTGATACACAGCACAGTACGTTCAGTTTGTATCATGTGTCTCAGCGTCAACTACTCACGGTAGCCGTTACTCAGTCAGTTGTCAAGGAGAGATTGTGTCAACAGCCTTGGCTGCCTTAGGCTGAGTCATCATGGAGGACGACTCCTGGAACTCCGAGGGAAAATAAACTCCACTGTTTCAGGAAATCCCAATCCTTCTCCAGGGCGGACTACTATCAATCTTCTCACGATTTGGCTACACAACGCGGACTTATCACGCACGGACGCCGATCGCTTATTAAAGATGAGTTTAACTTTTGTCTGCACACACACTGACAGCTGCCAGCTCGCTGGTCTGACACACACTACTACTAGTAGTTTTCCGGGTGGTTGGTTCACACTACGCGGGGTTTTTTGGAGAGGGCTGTGATTGGATTATGGGACTCTGTGGGTGGTAACATTGAGAGTCATGAATGAACTCCTGATGAGTGGGTGGTGACGTTCATTGAAACGAGCTGGTCGTTACAATGTGTGTGTGTGTGTGTGTGTATGTGTGTGTGTGTGTGTGTGTGTGTGTGTGTGTGTGTGTGTGTGTGTGTGTGTGCGTGCGTGCGTGCGTGCGTGCGTGCGTGCGTGCGTGCGTGTGTGTGCGTGTGTCTCTCTCTCAGATCTGGGTGCTCGCATTCTCTGCTTCTGCTTCACCGTCACCACTCACCATCGGGACATACGTGTGTGTGTGTGTGTGTGTGTGTGTGTGTCTCTCTCTCTCAGATCTGGGTGCTCGCATTCTCTGTGTGCTTCTGCTTCACCGTCACCATCGGGACATACGTGTGTGTGTGTGTGTGTGTGTGTGTCTCCCTCTCTCTCAGATCTGGGTGCTTGCATTCTCTGCTTCTGCTTCACCGTCACGTACGGTGGCGCAGTCAGTAGCGCTGTCGCCTCACAGCTAGAAGGTTCTGAGTTCGATTCTCGCCTGGGACGCTGTGGGCGCTGGAGTTGTGACCCCCCCATATCTTCAGTGCCCACTGCCCAGGTGGGCTATCTCATCGAAAGGGCCTTTCTGTGTGGAGTTTGCATGTTCTCCCCGTACCCCCCAGGGGGTTCCTCTGTACATAACCCCCCACTAAAAACATGGAGACGATTGTCATCCGCGACCAGTGACGACAACATCTGAAGTTGGTCCAATGATGGTCCAATGATGGTCCACGGGCGCTGGAAAGAAAAAGCGACCACTGCTCCTGGCCTGCCCCCTGGAGAAAAGGACAAGCCTGGATGGGTCAAATGCAGAGGACATATTTCACCGGCCACCAGCATGAGTGTGTGTTGTGGCCGCATGCATGTGTTGTAGTGTTCGTGTGACAATAAAGACAGGCTTCCGTGTGTGTGTGTGTGTGTGTGTGTGTGTGTGTGTGTGTGTGTGTGTGTGTGTGTGTGTGTGTGTGTGTGTGTGTGTGTGTGTGTGTGTGTGTGTGTGTGTGTGTGTGTGTGTGTGTGTGTGTGTGTGTGTGTGTGTGTGTGTGTGTGTGTGTGTGTGTGTGTGTGTGTGCGTGCGTGCGTGTGTGTGGGGGGGCGGCTTTAGCTCAGGAGGTAGAGCGGGTCGGCCAATGACGCAAGGGTTGGCGGTTCGATCCCCGCTCCCTCCCAGCCGCTGTCGTGTCCTTGGGCAAGACACTTAACCCTCCTTGCTCCCGATGGTGTGTAGGCACCCTGCGTGGTAGCCTGCCGCCATTGGTGTGTGAATGGGTGAATGTAGACTATCTACTGATTGTAAAGCACTTTGGATAAAAGCGCTATATAAATGCAGGCCATTTACCATTTACCATGTGTGTCTCCTCTCTCAGATCTGGGTGCTCGCATTCTCTGTGTGCTTCTGCTTCACCGTCACCATCGGGACATACCCGGCTGTCACTGCCGACGCCAAATCCACCATCGCTAATGACGGCTCCTGGGGTACACACACACACACACACAGTTCTTAGAGCGGTCAGACCGCTGGACCGATGCATCAAGCTCCTTTAATGTATTAAAATTTAGAGAAAGTTCATGCGCTAAACCACAGTTAGGAAGACGGAGACTGGTGCTCAACAGTTGAGGAACCTTATGATGCTCCTTTAATGTATATTGATCTGTCAGATCAGAGCGCCAAAAATCAGAACTGGGCCATTTAAATGCCAGGTCTGAAAGGGCCTTGCTTACTCAATCTGCTTAATCAGCATTTCAGTGGCTTCCATTATATTTTGTTTTGTGTCCTCAGAGCTCTACTTCATCCCAGTCTCCTGCTTCCTGCTCTTCAACCTGTGTGACTGGGCCGGCAGGAGCCTGACTGCTGCGTGTATGTGGGTCAGTACACAAACACAACACTACACAAACACAACACAATATAACTAATATACAACCACAACATCAAAGCTTATTAAGGGCCACACCTCAGCCACGCCTCCTACAGCTATACTATGCCTCCCCAGGCACGACCAATCTAATTGACCTATATATACTGACCTAAGTAACCCTCTACCCCATCTTGGCGTGCATTCAGCACCCCCCCCCCCCCCCCCCCCACCCTCCTCTCTCTTCCCATCTCCTCTCTCTCTCATCTTCTCCTCCACAGGACACTAAGGCCCCGTTTACACGGCAACGCTACCTGCATAAAATTGCAAACTTTTTTAGCGTTAGTGCCTTCTTCCTTTTACATGGGAATGGCGTTCTTGGGGCATGAAAATGCAAAAAAGTGAAAACAGCTCCCAGAGTGGAATTCTTTGATAACGCTGCCCCTTACTGTTGCCATTTAAAGTGGAGAAACGCAATTCAAGTGATGACACAGTCCCCCTTCACCATGACAATGGTAGTGTTGTGCTCGTAGGAGCTGGTTTGGTTATGAAATATGATTATTAATAATTATTCATTATTAATATTCATGAAAGTCTCAGATTTGACAGAAAATATTGTATTCTCTGTAAGATTCGGGGCACCAGCGTGGATAAGGCCACACACCTGTCTAAAAGTCAAGTTATGACTATTTTAGACACCAAACCAAATTATCTATCAGTCTCATAATGATATAATGTACATTGTACAGTTAATTGAAGGGTCAAAGTCCGTAAGCTTCTGTCACAGATTTCCACAGATAAAATACCTCATGAACAATAACCAAGATTCATAGAATTATGTAATAAAAAGATTTAATTAATCACAATATCAATGGACATTAACATAATGATTAAAATGTCAGTTAATCACATCTAATTCTACAACTAATAATCTATCACATATATAGCTAAACATTACATCAATTGTGTCTGTGTGTGTGTGTGTGTATGAGTATGTGTATAATTTTGATATAATTCATCTTCACATTGGCATGTAGCCTATTCATTAAAGACATTTCTTTTAACAGTGCAAACAGCAATTTTACATAGCTATTCTTTTGAATAGAACAGACCTGCAAGAGTTTACATCATTAGTGCAAAAGAAATTTAGATTTCAGATGAAATCTTCTGAATAAAAGGATAATTAGCTTATTGAAAATTATGGATTTAGACGTAGAAGTAGAAAAGCTAAATAAAGACAATCACAATGTTGCAAGTGCAATCAAACCGAGTAAATATACAATATGTACATGAGGGGAGGAGTGTTCCGTGGATAATACATATGAATTTACAACCACAATTGAATTTACAACCACAACTAATATACGTACAACCACATTATCACCAATATACAGTACAACCACAACCTAACTAATATACAACCACATTATCACTATTATCTCTCTCTCCCTCTTTCTGTATCACTCTCTCTCTCTCTCTCTCTCTCTCTCTCTCTTTCTCTCTCTCTCTCTTGTCTCTCTCTCTCTCTCTCCAGCCGGGGCAGGACAGTAAGTTGTTGCCTCTATTGGTCGCGGGCCGCCTGCTCTTTGTTCCTCTCTTCATGCTGTGTAACATTCAGCCTCGCTCCATCCTGCCCGTCTTCTTCAGGAACGATGTCTGGTTCATCCTCTTCATGACGCTGTTCGCCTCCAGCAACGGATACCTAGCCAGCCTCTGCATGTGCTACGGCCCCAAGTGAGACCCGCCCCTTTTCTCTGGCCAGCCTCTGCATGTGCTACGGCCCTAAGTGAGACCCGCCCATTTTCTCTGGCCAGCCTCTGTGTTTTGCTCGCACCTGTGTTTATTCTGCCTTTCAAAAGGGTCTATTAGGCCTATTTGTTGTCATCTTCTCATTCTTTCAGTTATTTCTGCTTACTTGTAAGATTATGTTGACTGGAAAGTCCTCCTTCTGAGGAAAACAAGGTCTAGCACCCTATGGTTTTTCTAGAAATGTGATGATCAAAACAGCGTTTCTAATCATGAATGATTGTGATTCTATTTACTCTTCTATTTTTTCTCCATGCAGAGAAACCACATCCAACTATTTAAAAATGCTCTCTGAATTATCCTTGCACTGTGTATAAGTTACTCTAGGATTGGGTAAGGGGTTGATCATGGGAAGCTGTCCTGTTTGGGCCGCGGGGGAGGGGTGTGTGAATGTGCAGCATGTCCAAGGCAATAATATGAAGGAAATAACACACAACGGGCTCTATTCTCCCACAGGCCATCGGCGCTATTACGGGCCTTAACCGCAAAAAAACGTGCCTTGCGCCTGTTTCGGCAAGATAGCAATAGGCTTTAGGCTGCCAAATGCGCTTTAGGCCGAATGGGCGTGGCGCAGTCCCAAAGTGGGCGTGTCGGCGCTAAATACCAGCCTAGTCATATCTTGGGAGCTGGCCTACATTTAGCGCTTTGCGCTTTTCAAAAGCAGGCCTATTCTTTGCCTTCACTGCTTCTTCTCTGTCACCCTTCTCTCTCTCTCTCTCTGAGTTCCCAGCATGCATTGTGTTTCTTCATTTCGCTACTAAATAGCCACCAAATGAGCCAAAATAGATATAAAAGGTAGTTCTAAATTAATGTGTAATGGTAACACAGCCTGCCATTGTCAACATTTCAATATTGGACCAAATAAAACCTCGAAATGAAAACACCACCCTATGTGAAACATATATGTCCTCCTGGGCATATATATACCCCTTGTCGAGTTAACGTGATTTAGAGAAGTAACAGCGGAACGCGCTTCGGAACGCGCTTCTAATGGCATCTGCTATACTGTGATGTCCGTCCAATAACTTGGCCCTATTTCACATTTAGTTTTACAATAAAAACACATTTATGCAATGACTTGACATAATGTAGGGTATATTTATGTGCATCATCCTTCCTGCAGCAGGCGAGAGAAAATGATATCTTTCTGGACAAACTTTCACCAATCTAATAGGCTATATTTTTCTAGCTGATGCATAGAACATTATTTTCACTTTGATCTTGCTATAGTGTAGCGTATTTACATGCTTGCAGTATTGAAACTGCAGTTAGATTGGTTTGAGAAGCATAATAATATGGAATAATAGCCTATAATGCAGACAGACAGGCTGGATGAAGGAAGGGGGGGGGGGGGGCAGAGCGTTTGGCTTTCGTCTGGTTTTGCGGGATCACTGGAATTGGAGCTAAAAAGGCAAGCGTGCGATTCGTTTATTGCACTTATCCAATGAGCATGATGGTGCATAATTTTACGCCTAAAAGGCGTGGTTGTAATGCTTTGGGCTGCATCTAGCGCCAGCACGACGATATCAAGTGCGCCTTTCCACGCCCACTGCTTTGATCTGCGCCTGCCGCTCGGCCTAGAAACTGCGCCGATGCAACGATAGGGGCCCAAATGTTTTTAAGAGATTATTGCAGGGACCTCAATTTTGAGAACCACTGACTTAAAGCGCATGGTTTTGCGCAGCCACAACTTGGAGCCTTGCCGCCGCCGAGCGGCAACAGCGAGACTGTGCATACTCAAACGTAACTTGTCCAAAACGTTATCGTGTCGTTTACCAAGAACTTGCAATCATGTCGGTGGGGGAACATTTTATTGTGCCTCCATTTCAAAACTCATTCCGGTGAGCCTGCAGAAGGCTTTGCTAGATGAGGGACAAGCACGTTAAATGAGGAAATGGCATTTCCTCATTCCTCACAACAATGAATTGACGGCGCAGAGTCACATTTTCGACGTGCTGCACACCCCCTACGCCCAGCTGTGGCGACCCCCTCGGCGCAGTCAGCGCCGCCGATTTCGCTCGAGCATAATTTGCGCTTAAGACTTAAGAGAAGCGGGTGTTTGCCACTGGGTTGTGCATACAGTCTCCCGTCTGTCAGCGGGGTGACAGACTGACAGCTGGAGTGGTTGGGGAGTGGTTAATGTAAATGTGGAGCTATTGTTCACACCCCCATGGCTGCCAGGTGTGAAAAAGTTCCTTTCTTTGCTTTGAGGTCGATTTTCTCAGGATCTTCATACTTTTAGGAGTGTGAACATTCAAATGAGCATACTGTATCTTCTTCAATTATTTTCAGATTTCAATGTGTGACACATCGTTTGAAAACATACAATCTGCGTATCAAGTCAAGTCAAGTTTATTTGTATAGCCCTAATTCACAAGCATGTCTCAGTGGACTTCACAGAGAATATGTCTAGCTAAATCTAGCTGACACAACAATAGCAATTACAGTAGTAATAATGTCAACATGATTGAACAATCGTATGATAGAGACAGAAAGAGAAAGAGAGTGAGAAAGGGGGATGGAAATGTGGGGGGGGAGAGAGCAGGGAAAGGGATGGGGTGGGGAGGGAGCAGGGAAGGGAGAGCGGGGGGATGTGGGGGATTATTATCATTCATAAAAAAAGACCTTGCCCCACTTTCTACACAAATTACCAGTCCCACGGGGAGGGGGGGTGACTATTTATAATAAATGTAGCAGTGTATTATTTAATGACCTGCAGTGAAGCTCCTCTGAAGCTTCTCCTCCTGTCCGTCTTCAGGAAGGTTCTCCCTCAGGAGGCGGAGACAGCTGGTGCCATCATGGCCTTGTTCCTGTCTCTGGGTCTGGCTCTGGGAGCGGCGCTGTCCTTCCTGTTCAGAGCACTGGTGTGACCCGGTCTGGTCTGAGCTGAAAAGCATGTGTTAAGTTTTGCGGCTTAAGTTGTGATGTTTAGGCGAAAAACTTAACACAAGTTTTTTCGTCTGGGAAACAACTGGGAGCAAACTGCCATCTGACAGTCAGCAACACTGAGAACAGCACTGTGTTAAAGTATCTGAGGATGTTCACACACTACAGCTTTATCACATTTACCCTATTTCCTCTAATATTATTTTGCTTAACTGCAGAGGGTGCCAGGCCTTTATTGGCAGCAGGTTTATATTACAGACATACCTTTATTTCCAATTCCCTCTGCGTATATTTGCTCATATTTTAGTATGAAGCCTCCATGTTTTCTGATCTGCTTCTGTTGTTGTTTTGTTGTTTTTCTTTACTGCAATACATTATGATAATTACGGTACAGTAATCGGCGACGACATGCTCCAGAGAAAAAAGGAAAAGTCAGCCACTGATACTTGCATAGGTGCCCATATGGTCCTTCAAATGTAGCTACTGCCATCTTGTGACACTTAGGTTAGGTAACTGCAGTTACATTATATAACAGTCATGAGTCATGAGTTTACCAGTATGCAAGTTGTTTTTCCTTAGTTTTTTGCCTGTATTTGTGGCCAGTCTTTATTTGTTTGTGTCGGCCACACCCATGACCATTAACGGATGGCCAGAACCCAGCTTTTAATTGGCCATTAGTGGAAATACGGTATCTCAAATTACTTCTCTGCTCAGATGTCAATGTTAAACTCCAGTCAGGAGGTGGCGAGTGTTTCCAGAGTCAAATCAACAGATGCTCTGTGGGCAGGGGCACATGCTCTATGGGCGGAACCAAAATTTTGCTGTACGTGGGGCTAAATGCTCTGTGGTTTAAATTAACGGCTTTGTGGCGTTTCTGCTCAAACTAGAACAATAATTATATATTTATTTTCTCCACTCATTTTGTTTTGGTTTCATTTGCTGGAGTGTGTGTTCATCCTTCACAATATAATTTAGAAGCGACATATTCTGTCATGTATTCAGTATGCATCGTGTAGGATTCCTTACAACTGACACTTGATATTGACTTTGCAACTTTGAATTGCATTTATTCTAATATGTATTTGTATATTATTATCAGCAACAATACTGTGTATCCACACTTTAAGTAATTTAAGTTAATATTGATATTTTGCCAAATGACAAAGTGAAACCTATTTTGAAAAAACTAACCAACAAACTGAAATTTCATGCGTTTACCCTAATTACAATAAACATTAATATGAGCATCATGACATCACAATGGTAACATCACGACACCGACATGACAGTCATGAGTAGGAAAAAACATGGTTGGTAATAGCATCAGCTATAGACAGGTAACAGCAAATAGCATTAACAACTACTTTATTGGTATGCTTGCTGATTGGTCTGAAAGCATACTACCGGTAAGTTGAAAAAATAATCATATACTATAATCTTATTTTTCTTGCAATATACAGATCATTTCCCAAAAATTTGAATATCATGGAAAAGTTAGTTTTTCCCCATAATTCCTTTCAAAAAGTGAAACTTTCATAGATTATAGATTCATTACACACAAAGTGAAATATTTCTAGCCTTTATATATAGAATACCTGTATTTTGCTTAGTACTCATTGTTATTGTTATTATCATTACTATCAATATTATCAATATTATATATCAAGAAAAAATAAAATAATGATAGTAATAATAATAATAATAATAATAATAAAAAAAAAAAAAAAAAAAGAATGTAAAAAGGGTAGGCGCTATAAGCGTTTGCTTCAGCCTACTCCTTTTCGGTCTTTTCAGGCTTGTATAACACCCAACCAGCAATCACTGTTTGTTCTCTTATTTTGTTTTCTTGCTTTTCTTTAATCACAACTGTATTGAGCTGTACTTGTGAAATTGACCGAAATAAACTAAACTAAACTAAACTAAACTAAACTATTTGTTTCATTTTTCATAATTTTGGCCTATACAGCCCCAGAAAACCCCCAAAACAGTATTTCAAGAAATTAGAATAGTGTGAAGAAAATCAGCAGTTACTTCTCAGTTATGACTGACTCCAGCCTCAGTCCACTCCCTCTGAATCTCTGCCAAATGTTTGAATCGTCTTTGCTTGACAATCCGCTGAAGCACACGGTCATCCATGGTATTTGCATGATATTCAGATTTTTGGGATAGGATCTGTATGATGTGGGTGGCCATGTTGAAATGGCATCAAATGATGAACTGGGGAGCAACTGGAGATTCAGAATTCATACCCTAGTTTCCGACTTGGAACTCCGAGTTGAGAAGCCATTTTATTGTATTTTTCCTAGTAGGAAGTGGGAAACTCTGACCTCCTTATAATCGAATGCAGCATTAGTTATGGTGAAACACAATGTTTTGTGCAAAAAGTTGACTGTGTTGTCACATTATAGTACAGTATAGTATTGCCGTATGTAGTAGCCTAGTATAGTAGTTGTATAGTATGCAGTACAGTCGCATTGTGCACCAGAATGTAGGTGAAAGGTAGTATAGTATAGTATACGTTTGCAGTAGCCTATGTATAGTTGTCAGTCTCACCTCTGCATTCATCAGAAACAGATTGACTCCAGCAGTGGATCTTCTACTCTGACAACTGCAGACAAAGCAGAAAAGAGGCTTCAATCATGCAATAACATTGAAGTTATTCACTATGTAAAGACCTGCAGACAAAATATTAATATGCTATTTTTTTAATTGAAATAACTTTTGATTTATGATTGATTGTGCACATTGTTTATTACAGATAAAGCACACTACCTCTACCATTTTGTGGAGCATGAAAGCGGAAATGTTTCAGTTCCACTGCACTGTGCCCTAACCAACCCACAGAGGACTTCCTGTGCCAAACAGTAACATGTCAATAAATACAACTTTTTTTTTTTTTTTTAGGAAGGGAGTCTTGCCGGAGTCTTGACGTTTTTTGGGACGTTTGGATGATTTTTAGCCATATTTAGAGGAATATCTCATTTTAAATTAACATTAGGATTATACTGTAGTGATGTCATTATTCAGTATTTTCTCCTTTTCGCACTCACTTGGTGACCTGCTCTCCCTTTAGGTCGTTTTACAATTACACTACAACAGACAGCAACAGAGGCAGTTGCCCCCTCAGATTTTGAAAAAAACAATATTTGTTTTTTTTAGGGGGACAAAACACACAAACACACACGGTCGCATCTGCACACAGAAAACAAATCAATCCTGCCCAAGTCCCACACAAATAAATGGATCATGCTGTGTCGGCTTTAAACCGCGGTACCACTCCAACTTCAAAGATGGAAAATAATATAGCCTACTTCAACTCAAAATGAACTCTCACACCCTAAACATAAAGAAAGAGAACAAAACCCCCACTACATTCAAAAGTGATCAAATATTGATCGAGACTATAGCCTATTCAACCTTTCATATACTAGGCCTAACGAGAAACACCAAGTCACAAATGCAACCCCAAAGATAGCAATAAACAAATTCCTATTAAACTTGATTTGAATGTCAAAATATGTTCACAATAGGCCTACTTAACATAAAAAGCAAAGCTATAACCTAACGGCTGTGACACTCCATATTATTAAGGCTGATACCATCAGCCTTCCTCCGGCCTGCTGTAGCCTATGAGCTGAGCCCACAAACACACACAGTCACACACGCACGACAGTGCGGATAACAGCATAACTTGTTGCCAGCAAGGCAACAAGTTAGCAAGGCAGCAAATTATTTCACACAAATTCACATTGTTTTTAAATGTTTTTATTTCAGAACCACAGCCTAGGTAGGCTATAGACTATGGGGCTTGGCTATTTCTTGCAGCTTTTACACTACAGTAACATTGATAAAATAATTATAAACTAAAATAAAACAATTACAAAACTTGAACTTGACCACTGCATTTGCATGATTATTTTTATCCATTTTTAAAAGTATAATTCATCAAGTAGCAATACTCTTATTCTTGCAAGCCAATATTGAATAGAAAATAATGACAACATAGCACAACGTGCTGTAATAAAAAATAGGCTGGAGCTTTGGGTTCATGTTGCCAAGGTTTTCTCTCCCTTTGAGAGCAGAGCGCAAAAGAGTGGCTGGAGCCAGCCTGGCTGGTTATAGCGACCCTAATTGGCGACCGACGCCGAATGTGTCTTTTTGTTACTGCGGTTACGACAGCTTGAAAAGAGGAAGAGAATCCGTTGCTGTCCGACCTGGTGAATGCATGGCTGTGTTTAGTGAGCTGGAGCTGCTGATGTCTATTGAGGGTATGCATGTGATGTCACAGAGGCAGAAGTCACTGTGGGGTCACGCCCACTGAGTCACAGCAAGACTGAGCTTGAATGCAGTAATCAGCCTAGATAAGTGACACCTGCTGCTCAGGGAGGAATTTGACACTCATTTTGACACTCGTTCCCGATTGAGGGGGCGTGTTCCAGTGGGTGTGCATCAGAGATGCTCACAAGTCATTTTTTACAAGTCCAAGTCAAGTCTCAAGTCTTTGAGCTCAAGTCCAAGTTAAGTCTCAAGTCTTTGAGGCGCAAGTCCAAGTCAAGTCTCAAGTCTTTGGTCACAAGTCCAAGTCAAGTCTCAAGTTTCTTATGGATGAGCGTTCTATCATCTGCTGCATGCAATCCGGTCTGCTTAGAACACTGCAGCTAAAACTAAGGAATTCAAAGCATGTACTGTATTATCACCACTCCTTATATTAGCATACAGTATCAGCATTGATTGGATGACATCAGAAGATATTTCCTTAATGTTAATGCACCAAAAAAAAAAAAAAAAAAATTGTTCACAAGTCCCAAACCTCAAGTCCAAGTCAAGTCTCAAGTCTTTGAGGACGAGTCTCAAGTCAAGTCTCAAGTCACTGTGGGTGAGACTTAAGTGCGACTCAAGTCCAAGTCCCAAGTCCAAGTCCCCATCTCTGGTGTGCATACCCTCTATAGGATGCATAACAGACTGGAGGTCTTCACCTTGAAATGGGGGACATACCTGGCTACTAATGTAGCGTAGGACACTTTATTATAGGAAAGGACTCTGGACTGATTGAGAGCTACCGACTGTATGATGTAAGATTCAAAAAGTGTATGTGCCTTTTTCTTTTGTCGTTTTTGTTTTATCTATCTGTATTTTCTTTTAAATTATTTATTATGTTTGATGTACTATGTCTAATGTTGGGGATTGTTGTTAAAATAATAAAAAAAACTTTAAATCATAAAAAAAAACTCTGTAGCTCTAGGAAGTGACCAACCATAACAATTTGCCCCCAGCAGCTGGCTACCGCTACCTTCTTCTTCTTTTTGGTTTGCCCCTATTTATCCTGCTACCACCATTTCCAAATTCCCAGCAAAGAAATTGAAGGAAGTGTTGTTACAGAGATTTTAGCATGTCACAGCCTCAGTGGAGCCTCCCCCCACTTCCACCAGCAGCGCCAGGATCAGCGTTGTCGGAAATGGCCCAATGCACAACCTCAAAGCCCTGGCCTGAACAATATCGAGCTTAGCCAGTGTAGATTTGGCTGCTGACCCATAGGGCAAACACCCATAATCAAATATAGTTCTTATCATAGCCTTATAAATCGTCAACATTGTGCTCCTATAGGCTACCTTCCACAAGGCTTCCTGTTACTCACACATAGAATTAAACAACATAGACCACACCACACTAACGTTAGCGGTTTGTTTGTCACCAAGCCTGGACATTGTTCAGCAACTGCGTCGGCTCTGTGCAGGGATTTCTGGATAACAGCCATTTAAATTTGAGTTGTTTATTCCTTTCTATATTGCCATACTTGGTAACAGTTTTATAAAAGCAATAGTTCACTTCAGGCCGTGATATATGCTCATTATACCACACCTAAGGGTCTTTTCGCCCGACGCCATAAAGCACGACCCTTAAGTGTGCTATAATGTGCATATACCACGGCATGTCGTGATCTATTGCTTAAATATAGAATGTTATTGTTCTTGAATAATCAGGTACCTGTAGTGATGTGCACAAATTAATATTTGAATGACAAAGGCCTAATTGTTTGTCGATTGTTGTATTCTTTCTTTTGTCATTGTTGCAGAACCACAGGAAATATGCAAAATGCTGTATAAATAAATGTTTGTTAAACCTAAGGGATTGGGCCTACTTTGACGAGGTTAAGAATAATATGTGATGGATGGCTTGCCCGGCTGGTGTCCCATGGACCCCTTGCGCGGGACCTTATGACCTTAAGCACCTTATGTGGCTGATAGCACCACGTTGTATTGTTGAATGTCAATGATGTATGTATGTGTTTTTTTTCTTTCTTTTCCTGTGTCTGAGCCTGTTTGTCTTGTTCGTATATTGTTCTATAATTTTTTTTTAATCAAATATGAAAAAAAATTACGGATTGGACTGGGCTCTCGTTCTTGAGACTTGACTGTCGCACCATAGTGGTGTGGGTTTGAACCCCCTTTCTGAACTTTATTACAATTGCGATTGACATAACTTGCAAACTAGGGGCGCTGATTCGCCAAAACTGCTTGCTTGCAGGCTACCAAATTTCTTCAGATTTTACCTTGTAACTAAGATGCTTAGGGGAAATGTAGTGGAGTAAAAGTGAAAGTTGACATAAATATATATACCGTACTCAAGTAAAGTACAGATACTCAGAAAAAAAAGATTGCTTTGTTACATCACACCATAGCCCCATAATGTTCAGCTGTTCTCTGTTCCTCTGCAATCCACACTGAATCAGCGTCACACATCGTCCCATAAGGAAATTTGGCAACTCAAGTGGTTAAAACGCTCTCCTATGTCCGATCGCAGATGTTAAAAATTATATTCTTGCATGAAACAACCATTTAAAAGCAGTCTTTCCACAGCCTGTGCTGGAGAGGAGAAGGGTCCCAGTGCTGACAGGAACCTTGGGAGTTTGAGTATTTCATGACATGTTTTGCTTCCCAGGTGCACTGGATTTGATCACTGTGCCACCGTATGCATGTGACTGCAATGTTGTTTGCTTGCTGCGTGCAATCGGTGCACCATGATAGTAAGATCAAACACACCCTGCTGTAAATTCTGTAAATTTCATGTAAATGCTTATTTAACTCCGACAGTAAATTCATGTAAATCCACTGCCTATTTAACGCCTATTTAACTCAGTCTGTAAATTCAACGTAAATTCTTATTTATTATCCACGGAACACTTCACCACTCATGTACATATTGTATATATTTACTCGATTTGATTGCGTCGGAGGACCGGCGTCGGACGCTACGGCGCCTCAATGAAGAGGTGGGGTCTTAAGGACAGTGCCTCATGCGAGTGTGGAGCCCCTGCACAGACTGTGGAACATATAACCACCAGTTGCCCCAAACACCGGCCACCGCATGGAGAACGCGGCCTGATGGAACTGGACGATGAAACGTTGGCCTGGCTTGCCTCAACGGAGCTGCAGGTCTAAAGACACACGCCAGAAGAAGAAGATTTGATTGCACTTGCAACTTTGTGATTGTCTTTAGTTATCTTCCTACTTCTTATCTCTGTATATTGATGTGACCGCTACGCTGCATACAGACACTAAGACAAATTCCTCATATGTAACTTGCATACTGTGGCAATAAAAGTGATTCTGATTGTTTCACGCAGGAAGATTCAAGATTCAAGATTTTTATTGTCACTCTGTTGTACAAGTACGCACGTGTGAAATTCTTATGCTGTGGGCTCCATTACAGACAAGGTGCAGTAGGTAAATAGTGCAAAATCACAGCAAACAACAAATAGACAATAAGGCAACAGTTAAATAGGGCAAACAATGTAAACAGTGTATGTGGAGGGCAATTAAGGCAACAGTAAACTAGGAAAGGTAATAAAGTATAAGTGAGAAAGTATTAAAATAGAATAAGATTGAATAAATATGAAAAGTAAATATGAAAAGTGTTCACAGTGTCCAAGAGTGTCTGCTTGTCAGTGGATTTTATTTTTAATTATTTTTTGTCACTTAAATTTTTATTGAGGAATATAATTTTAACACTCCCGGCTATAACTGGCTTCCGTAAGGAGATTATTATATCTTCGGATCTGCGATCGGACATCAGAGACGGGTAGGAGAGCATTTTAACCATATGCGTCGCCCAATATCCTTATGGGACAATGTGTGACGCTGATTCAGAGTGGATCGCAGAGGAATGCTTCTTTTCTTGGCACAGATAGGGAGAAGGGTCTGGATGAGATTTATTTTTATTTTTTAGATAAGCTACAAATAACATTTAAAATTATAAATTTTGTGTGGATGCATGGATTGCTATGACTGCCCACGAGATCTTAGAAAATGTGTGCTCTAAGGCCAGTTTGTCTCTCAAGTTATTGTGAATGTCATATTGCAATACGCACTGACTGGTGGTCCTAGATCAGTATTTGGCTTTCTGCATACTGGTACAGCTTTCTATGAGAGTTCCATCTAAAATTCACCTTTAAAGATGTGTTTGACATTAAGTGGCCTGTCTCCATGGGCTGAGGCTTTGCCCCCCTCCAGACTGAAGCCCAGGCCAGCAGAGCTCTTCTGAAGCTCCACGGTTAAAACGCCATCTGGACCTACATTCACCACTGAGAAATATACAATTAATTACATTTTAAGTATGGAAATGGCTTTTTTTTAAGCACAACATTTCTCACATAGTGAGTGAATACCATAAGGTTTATTGTCAGATGTGGAGGGAAGGCGGATTTGAGCTCAAATCCAAGGCCGCCATTTCCCCGATTCCAATGTACAAATATGCTTATAACACTTGTGCACTTCTTCTAACATACAGAATATACCATAAGGTAATTTTTTTTATGGCTATCTTGAAATTGAGGCCAAATCTGACTTCCCTCCACATCTGACAATAGACCTCATGGTATTCACTCACTATGTGAGAAATTTAATGCTTCTTTGAAAAAATGCACAATTGTTATAAGCACATTTGTATATTCCGGAGAAATGGCGGCCATCTTGGAATTGAGGCCAAATCTGACTTCCCTCCACATCTAAAAATAAACCTTGTGGTATTCACTCACTATGTTAGAAATGTTGTGCTTCTTTGACAAAATGCACAATTCCTGTATTTTTGGGAGCTTACTACTATTCAAGATACTCAAAATACATGTAAATAAATTAAAATCTAAATAAATAAAGGGAGGAAAGGGAATTTTTCTCTGGACTCTGGATGCTCTTGATGTGTTTGTTTATATCTGAGTTTAATGTCGATATAAAGGACTCTGGATGCTCTTGATGTGTTTGTTTATATCTGAGTTTAATGTCGATATAAAGGACTCTGGATGCTCTTGATGTGTTTGTTTATATCTGAGTTTAATGTCGATATAAAGGACTCTGGATGCTCTTGATGTGTGGAATTCGTTTGTGGCAACATTTCAGAAAGAAATTGGATCGCAATTGGTGCTGCGGCTCCCTGCATTCACTCAGCCGAGGCTGCCTGCACTGAGCCGAGGCAGGTTTCCTGTTTGCGGCTGCAGCCAGCCCAGTGATCGAGTTTTGAAATGTGTGTTTCAACATTCCAACCCAGTGATCCTTAGTATCGACATTAAAGGAAGACATTCACATATTTTTTGTAAGTTTTGGTTAGCTATTTTGCGACTATTTTAACATAGACAGTATGGGCGCCCTCTTCTAAGCTACTGTAGGAACAGTCGCAGAAGCACCAGCCAGCCAGCATGGATCTGCATTCTCCAAGCAGGTCTGTGTAAAAAGCATTTAACACTGAAACGTGACTATGGAGCTATAAAATAAATTATTTTTGGACACCCGACCCAGCGAAAACCAAAATGGAATAGTTAAATATCCAGATTATGAAGCAACCCAATTGCCAGAATAAAATGTAAAAAAACAGAATATTATGTACAATATCAACGTACATTTGCATAGGCCCTAGCCTACTATAATGTTATAATCATGTTTTCCAGTGACTCCTGAGCAAACCAATCAACTAATAAAATAGTATAATTTAAATATTAATCAATAATTCAATCAATAATTTAATTGATTAATTTCTGGTAATATACTGTACAATATGATGACAAAATAGTGTATCTATGAGAATCTGAGTGGTGCCCCATTTCCTATAGGCGATTGTTTTTAACCCCTACCCCTTGTGGCTCTGTTTTGAAGGGCAAGGGGGAAAAGGGGCACTCAAAAACTAGGGGTAGGGGTAAAAATAAGAATTGGGATTGGGCCTAAATCTTTATGTCAGTGTTGGTTACAGTATTTACTCAAAGTTTTACAGTTGACATCAAGAATATATTCACAGATTATTGAAGAAGGTAACATTAACAGAATTAAAACATAAAGCCAATAGTTATGAGACAGATGTTCAGTAGCAGAAGCCCTACTGCAGTGGGACTTAAACTACTTTTTATTCATCACAACCATTGGCAACTTTGTCCATATTTCCACAGATATAACCCTGGTCCTCACCTGCTCCAGCCTCCACAGACTTCTCCTTGGCAGAGAAGATCCTCCTTGGGTGGCCGCTCATGTCATGTCTGTCAAAGACACTTAATTCACTGTCCTTGCCTCTTCGGATGACTACTAAGGCTTGGCTAGACAGCCTAGCTTGATGTAGGCAAGACAGAGTCTCTCCATGGGTTTTGCCCTCCAGATTTGTGCCATTTATGGATAAAATGCTGTCCCCTCTCTGGATAGTGGCTTCAAGGCTAGCTACACCTTTGGTGAAGACCCGATGAACCTGGGAGCGATGGGATTTGTTTAGTGCAGTGTAAATTTTAATGCATGTCTTCTGTGTACTATATAGCAGGTAAACTCACATATTCAAGATTCAATTTAATAGCCATAGTCAGGGCCGTAGCTAGCTATGAGGACGGGGAGGTCCGGACCTCCCCTAATATTTCAGAGATTTTTTTAATATTTCAGAGATTTTTTTTTTTTTTTTTGCCTTTATTTAACCAGGTTTGTCCCATTGAGATCAAAGATCTCTTTTACAAGAGAGACCTGGCCAAGAAACAGCAGCAACACAAAGTTACAACAAACAAACACATAAACACATACAATTGAAAAACATTAAAATGATCAAATAAAACATTTGCATACAGACAGCCTGTTCTCAAGAGATTTTACCATGGCCTTAAAACCATTTAAGGTTACTAAGCTATTAAGTTTAAGATCAGACTGCAGACTGTTCCATGCGGTGGGTGCAGAGAACCTAAAAGCTTTCTTCCCCAATTCAGTTCGGACTTTGGGAACAGAAAATTGTAGTGTCCTGAGAACGAAGATTGTAAAAAAATAAAACAATCTGCATGGAAAACAGGAAAAGCATGAAAAACACGGGATCGCTTTTATTTTGAAACGAAAGGCAGGTCAGGCAGGAAGTCATCTGACGCCGCATCCACGGTAACTTGATTCTGAGAGAGCAGCAGCATGGTGGTGAGTGATGACTGTCTGTCTGCCTGGCGAGATAATTGAAGGTGAGCGAGCTGCGAGACAGTGAGCGAGTGAACGACAGACAGTGAGTGACACACACTGACAGATTTTTTAGCAACAACCAAGAAAGTAAGTGTCTAGTCTGTCTAACTTTGTGTGTTGTGTACGGCTTGGGTTGTGTACCTGTGTTTGTAGGTGTCATTTTGATATGAATTTGGCTAAAACAGTTTGTGTTTGTTAGTTACAATTATGTTGACAGCAGAGCTGAGCAGGTGGTGACATGAAAGAGAATATACTGAATAATGACATCACAACAGTATAATCCTAATGTTGATTTAAAATGATATATTACTCTAAATATGGCTTAAAAAGGGGGGAAAAAAACCTCAATTTTTTTTCGGCGGCGCCGAATCCGCCTCCCCTTGCTGGACCTCCCCTATTTCAGAACTCTGGTTACGGCCCTGGCCATAGTGAGTAATTGCAAATGCAATGTCTCATTTGCAGATTGCAAATGAGGAATTTGACTTAGTGCAAACTGTACACATAGATGGAGCAAAAACAGAAAACAATCTCAAATTAGAAATAGACGCATGAAAAGTCAATGTTCATGGTATTCATGCACAGAGTAAGCCTACAGAGTAAAACGTTTTTGCATTAATTTAACTCATTGAGTGCCAGCCACTTTTGGAGAACGGACGCTCCCAGTGCCAGAGTTTCAGAGCGTTTTCAGTGATTTCTCGAGGCCCACAGAATATTGTGTGATATTACTATGTAAACACCGAACACGCACAAAGAACGAGGAGACTCTATTGTATCATCAGCAAAAAAAAGTTTATTGATACCATTTTCCGTTCTTTAGTTATCAGCCGGAGAAGATAGGTTGTTTTCAGCAAAAACAGACGTTTCAAATTAGAAGCTGAGATATTCAGCCTTTTGTGAAATGAAGCATTTCAAGCACATTCACTGACTCTGAAGCTAATATTTTCTGATGTAGTGACGTGGTGTAGTTGTGTGGTGCCCTGCGTGCCCCACCCCCCTCTCCCCCCCCTCAGCTGCAAACTCCTCCCCACACTAACACACAGCCTAATACGCACCCAGCGTCTATTTTCAGAGCGCTCCGTTTTTGTGCGCCGGCTCCCAGCGCGACACCGAAAAGCCAAACCGGACTGCTGAGAATGGTTTGGCCCTTCGGCGTCGGGTGCTGTTTTTCTGGCGGCTAATCGTGTGGAGAAACTATGCAGGAGAGACAGAGGGGCTCAGTTGTGGGCGCGGATTGACTGCTGTTCGCAGCTAATGTTAGCTCCAGCCAGAGCAATCTATATGGCTCTGGCTGCAGCATGCATCGGTTTCTCTTTCATCACAGCTTTTTCCTGCTGTTTTCCTGACCTTTCTCTAATCTGGAGAGCACTGTCGCCACCTAATGGGTCCGTAAAATAGGTTATACACCTTCAATAGCTCCAATATTTGTACAGGAGATGCCTGAGGCTTTGATCCACGTCCCACCGTCAAAAAATGCATTTGACGCCGATCGACGTCATTGGCACTCAACGTTACTATTTGATTTGACGCCGATCGACGTCATTGGCACTCAATGAGTTAAGGACGGTGGTACAGTTTTAGAGCTACGCATGTGCAAAGTCGGGTCAGTTTTAGTATGCATGCGTGAGTTTAACCTCCGTGAAACTAACCATAATCAACCACAATAAGTAAACTCCCTTCCGATTAGCCTTAAAAAATAAAAGACAATGTTTTTCTTTGCAATAGACACCTATATATATATTTTTTTTTTAATATTATTTATGAGAAAAGCCATCAGTGTGAATGAGGCAGGCGAGCAGTGGCCAAACACTGATGTTAGCTGTAGCTAGATAGCAAAGTCCACATTAGCAAGCAAGCTAAAGTTTGGTACGTTTATTATTTAGCTAACCAGGGGCACGAGATCCCGGGGTACGGCTGGCTGTCTGTACCCCGGGAGGGGTGTTTAAATGTGGGCCAGCAAGGTCTGGCCGGTGGATAACATAGGTCCCTGGAGGATGGTAGGAGTACCAGGACCACAACATTTATATTGGAATACCAGGGGCAAAAGGTCCTGGCGGGGTGGGGGTCTGTGTGTAGCCTGGGGAGGGGTGCTTAATAGTGGGTTCCAGATTCCTGGAAGTTGGGTGGCTGCCAGAGGTGGTCTTCCTCAGAGAAGGGGGCTCTAATGTCCCATTTCCACTGCTGGTATTATGCCTACCCCAGACTAGAGGATTTTCAAATCCTTGAAGATTATACAAATCTTGAGAGCCCACACACTACAGGACAGAGAGAGCCAATTTTTTTACATTTCAATCTTGGGACACACACACAATCGCGTCTGTTCAAACGCAACCCCACACACTAGAAGATTATGCCCAAGATTCACCTTGGAAGCAGGGCTCGACGTTAACTTTTAAAAGTGGTTGCCGGAGGGGCAACCTGGCAAGAGCTTTTGGTTGCCCGAATAAAAATATGGTTGGCCAATTTTAGTCGCCTTATATTTTGAGTAATTAAGATACTATGCAGTCATAAGCCGGCTTAATAATGACGATGTGACAGAAAAGTATAATAGTCTATAGTATATAGTATAATAGGCCTATTCAGTGTGCGCACCGGGTGTAGTAGTAGTAATAATGATAATAATAATAATAATAATAATAATAATAATAATAATAATAATAATAATAATAATACATTTGTGTCATTTCGTTTTCTAAACAAATCTTATTTTTTGTTTTTATAATGCATTTGCACTGAAAGGATTTGTTTAACTAATATTTGTGAACTTTCATTTCCATATATTTTTAACAGTTATTGTTCATATTGTGCTTAATTTATTAATTAAAAGCGTTATTGATAATGAAGTAGCCTATGCCTCCTCATGTTCATTCAGGGATACTATGATGACAGTGGTTTGGGGCCCCCACTCTGATGTTGCATAGGGCCCCAAAAGGCCCAGAAGCGGCCCTGCAATCCCTCTCTCTCTCAGCCCGTATGACATGCAGACAGGGATGCAAATCATTCCTCAGCACATATACGCGGTGGTAAAACGTTTTTGAAGGATGTCCTGGTCGAGGTGTATGTTATTGTTGTAGGCTTGTTGTAGGCTACATGCTTTGCAGTATAGCATTCGTTTTCCTTCCCGTTCAAAGACGCACGGGTATTTCAACTCGATGACAATTTCCTCGTCCTTTGTTTCTGTGCGGGGCTGCGGGCGGACGCGGACCAGATTATTTTGCGAAAAACTGTAATGGAAACACAGCTACTACTGGCTCTCTGCTCAAGATGCAATCGCCTGTCGAGTTGTAAATATCTAACATGTTAGATATGCCCGATTCACAATCGGGAAGAGGCAGTCTTCCCGATTGTGAATCTTTGAACCCCACACACTACGGGATAATTTGGGAAGATTATCTGCCCGACGCGGCTCAAATCGGGAGCACCCCCGAGAAAATCGGGAGGGGGGAATCTTGGCCCCGCCCGGCTCGACTCACATTTTTATAGTATTCCACCGGTCAAAAACCGGGACAGCCCGGGTTGAGTCGTGCTACTTCTAGTACCACCTCTGTCGAGGTTCCAGGGCTGTGGACCCAGTACCATATGGTGATGTGAAAACACTGCAGATGACTGATTGGTCAGGCAGAATCAGGCAGAATTCGCCCCAGGGAATGTAATCAACGTTGGGGGAATTAGTCTCGCTTGCCAGTCTCACTCTGGTCTACAGTAGCAGGGAAAATGACTCTGTTATCTTACAACCATCCACCGAAAGTACCAAGCAGGCCTGCTTTATTGCACAATCCAAATCTTCATCAAAACTTGCCATTTTCAGCGTGTAGTAATGCTAGCTTGCTAGATAGCGTTGTTGTTGTTTCACAGCGGCGGAGGCATTTTAGAGCGACACACAGGGAGCGCTCCGACTGAAATGGTCGGAGCTGGTCAGAGCCAATGGCAGAGCTTGCAGGGACTGGAAAGGGATTTCCTTCCGCTGCCGACTGAAATGGTCGGCATCAATGGTAGAGCTTAGACTGCAGCCTGCTTCCAGGCAGTCAGAGAACGCTTTCAGACATGTTTGGAATTCAGGAGTTATCTAGAGGCCATGCGGATGGCTGTAATGTGTGAATGTGTGCATGTGGCTCATGCGCGCTCCCGCGGAGCCTCTTCCTAGCCGGAGGGAAGTCTTGGGCTCAGGGTACACACAGGGGCGGATTGTCCCCCCCCCCCCCCCCCCCCCCCCCCCCCCCCTCCAGAGCTCCGTGAAGTAGTCAGCTCGTGAGTGCATGAGGACAGAGACATCGCGACAGATTATTATTATATAAATAGTCGATGTGAATGAGCGAGCAAAAAACACATGCCAGCTCAAACCTGCTCCGTGTGTGACAGCCAACATGTTGCTGGATTGCTGGATTGAAAGGCTCATGGCTCTGATCTGATTTCATGTCTGCTTCGCACAGCACACACATTTAATAAGCATTTTTGGACGCGAGGGTCGTCCCGCTTCCCAGTATTGGACATCGCTAGGTAGGGTATCTGGATCTGGTTGCGTTCATGTCTTTGATTTAACGTGTACACAGCGTTTATTAAGATTCAATGGCAGAACCGCAAATGCCAAGTAGCGTCAAGTCAGGCAGTATAAAACGAAAACTTCCGGGTATAATCTTCGCAATAATGGCAATTAAATAAAGTAAATGCACGTGTAATGTTTTTTGTGTGTGTTTCGAAAGATACAGAACGGAGATAAACTGGAAGAATATCTGCTCCCTTCGAAAAGTCCATTTTAACCCGTAGTGAGTCGACATTCTAATTTTTTGTTACTAAGTAATACAACATTTATTTTATTTTGAAGGTAAAAACGTCTAGCTTCCTGTATTCTGTATAATTCTAGTAGGTTGGATGCATTTTAGGACTGAACATAGCAAAGACCTGTTTTGTTTGTAGTGCTTGCGACTCGAGGAAATCGATGCATCTGGGCGTGAGTTGTAGGGTTGTTTAATTAATTACTTACTAACGTTATGCGCAAACGATTATATGCCGTGAACGTTAGGCAGTTATCGCCCATTATGTATTTTTCGTTTTCACAAGTCGTGTGGTCATGCCCAAATTCCCCCACCCCCGCCCCCTCTCTACTTTACAAACTCTGCGGAGGTGCTACTCATGTGTGAAAGCAACATGCCTCATGTGTGAAAGGGTACACTTCACGTATCATCCGGGGCAGGCTCAGTGGGGGGCAACCCTCACCTGATCCGGAGTTCATGTGTGAAAATAACAAGACTAGGGGAGAATTGTCTGTCAACATCGGTCATGAAACATACAAACATTCAATCATCCTAAAGACACTAATGCACACAAGCATATATAATATCATATACGCTGCTTTAAATGTGTAATTAGTTGAAAGTTTGTAACATTATAGGACGTTTTATACAGTTGGAAACCCAAAGTTGCTTATAATCAGTGGACTTGGCAACTCTGACTTGCGCATGCGTACGTCAAGACCTGTGCCAACCTTGTCTAGACCTGTACCGACTTCACGCATGCGTACATCTAAAACTGTACCCCTGCATCGTAGGTCTGTGAATCTTCACTGGCCTCATGATTCGATTCGATTACGATTCAGAGGGCTACGATTCGATTCGATTACGATTATCGATGCATCTCGATGCATCTTTTCCCCAATACATGATTTCTTTTTTCTCACTTTCTTTTTTGCATTGTATTATGATCCATAATTAAAATAAACAACTGCATGTACTTCCATTATATTTTATTTGATTATTAAATTATTATTATTATTATTATTATTTTTAATAATCGATTTTTGACATTTGTGAATCGATGCAGAATCGTGCACGTCTGCATCACGATGCATCTTATAATCGATTATTTTTGACACCCCTACTGCATCGCTCTCCGGCTCTGCAATTCAATTCAATTGTCCAGAAAATACCTCCGGCGCCACCTTCCTCTTCAAGAACTGAACTACATCAGTGAGTTTATTATGAGGTTCGTCAGGTATTGACTGCTGTGTTGATGTCTATGTATTGACACCATTCACTGTGTTTGCTTTGCATTGTTGTTGGCAACATGCTGATGTTTGGGATTTGAGTAGGCTATTTGATGTTGAGAGATCTTTAACACTGTCCTTTGGTGTGACAAGATACGTTGGTAGATCTTCATTGTTTGTGTGACTTTAGATGGCATTATTCGGCTGGAATTCACATAATCAACCAGTCTCTTGTTTCACTTCTACACAGTTTATTGGGTGTCAGTATAATTTAGTGTAATATCCCTATACCGTTCTATACTTACAGTTACTGCCTTCTGCTCAAGGTCCACTCCACCAGCGACACTGAAACCCAGGCCAGAGCCTTCCTCTTTAATAAGGACAACAAAATGAGTATTGTTGTGAACCTGTGGACAGTTCAGATGCAAAGGAAAGCAATTTGATAACCAATTTAAACAAAAAGTATGGTTTTAAAAATACATTCTACCGAGAACTGTATCAGTCATTAAATCACAAATACATGTCCAGTCTTTACTGTATTATGGGACTGTGTGTGTGTGTGTGTGTGTGTGTGTAAGCATTGTGTGATTACCTCGGAGAGGGCCTTGGTTTCCTGGAGCAGGGCCAACACATCTGATTTTGTTGTGAGGGAGGACAGGACCGCTTGCAGCTTGCTCTGGTTCACTGGAGAACTGAGCAGCCCGTTTAAACTGCAGAGAAAAACAATCCATAGTTTAAGACACACACTTTGCATCCCTTGCTTGAGAATTCGCATTTTAGGGGTTCAAGGCCCCTAGTGGCTGAAACCCCTTTGTTTTTCTATCGACTTATTTTGGTTTTTCTGCCGCGACATGACATTTGCCCATTGGCAGTGGTGGCTTCTATATGCTCCAGAAATATGTTCCCAATTGGCCTGATGAGGGCGCTATAATTAAAGGATACAATTTCAAACTTTGGGGCATCTGGGTAGCGTAGAGCAGTGTTTCCCAAACTTTTTTCTGGGGACCAACTTTTTAGAAATGACAAACCATCATCAGAATCAGAATCAGCTCTGGCTTGCATAACTCTCAATGTAATGTAGATTTAAATGAGGAGATCCACAACTTTCATTTAAGGGCACCAGTTCAAAACAGGTAGACTTAAAACCAAGCTGGTCGTGTGGATAGTTCATTTTAGAAGGGGCATTACGGCCAAACTGCGCTGCATCCACCGCACTTTTTGACCGTGGTATAAATCCTGCTCTGGATGATGCCCCTCGCGACACGTGGTGCCCTCCGCACAGTGCGTGGTGCACATGTATGGTGGTGCTGGTACTCGCATAAAAAAGGTATGCACAGGCTAAAACAAAGGACCGGGGTGTATATAAACATTCACATTAACTACTATACACAATAATAAGTGTATGAAAATGCATCTATTTTAATTATGTGTATATGAAAGGAATGTACGCATATACAGTATATTATCTATAAATAAGCCACATGTATAAACAAAGACCAGTGACGTGCGGCGAGATCAGTGGCTGGGTAGGCAAAAAAAATCCATTCAGACCGATTCAGACACATAGGACTGTATTGTATCATATTAAATAAATAAAGTAGCAATAGTAAATAGTATAGCAAAGCTCAATTGCCTCTTAGCCTTGACTATAGGATAAAAGTGGGGGAATAATTTCAAAAGTACACTTTAGCCTTATTACCGTATATGTTAATTTAAAGTTTAGTCATCCCTCACACATTATTTGTTGTTAATAAAATGAGCCAAGTTTTAGGCTTGTTTTTCTGTCTGTTAGATTGAAGTGTTTAGCTATTCCTAGCCATCAAAACTTGAGCTGTTTAAACCTGTTAATTGCTCACAGCATTAGCAGCTGATTGCTGGAAGGTGTAGCCTGACTCCCACTCCTTCATAAACCTTCATAAATACAACCTAAGACATGACTAATGTGCATGCTATCCTGTGTCTTCTGTGTGCTGATCGCTTCCTACAATAAACAGCCACCAAAAAAAGATGTCTGTAACAGGCACCGTTTTGATTCGATTTTCACAGTAGCGCATAGAGCTGTCAGCTTTCGGACCCTGGCTGCAGCACCTGAAGGCAGCACACAACTCTCTCTGTATGCCTGGTTGATAGACGTGCTTCCTCAAATGCTCTCATCTCGTGACAGGCATGTTGTTGCGAGCCGACGAGAACGTGCATCAGACACACAAAACAACATTAATATTGTAACGTGTCACAAACTAGACACAAGGCGTATTCCAGTTATGCACTTCCCAAAACCGTACAACTACAGTGGGCCGTAGTCACACCAAAGCAAGCCTCGAAAGACACTCACTAGTCTCCCACTCTAACCAAAGCCGCTTTCAGACCCAGCTTCTTCCCCAGTTCCTCCACAACACCCCCCTCTCTCCCGCGACCCACCCATACCAATCTCCACGCCTCCTTAGTCTCGGCCAATCACAGGTGGGCCCCTTCACGTGGAACTTGTTTACTGGTCGTTAGCTTGACAGACAGGCGTCTTCCCCATTGAAAATGTTGATTTTGAAGTAAAATGCTTCAATCTGGTGCACTTAAGAACTTGCACGTGCACTTATTAAGAGGCTAGATCTATAAAGAACTACAGACATCATATTAGATTGATATGATATTAAATATATAGTGTGTGTGCGTGTATACACGCAAGTGTTTTAGTATGTATACATGGTATGCTACAAAAGTACTAGGCACAACTCTAGAGTATGTGTGATATTATTATGGATATAATGTGAGTATGCACACATCTCTTATATATTATTACAGTAGCATAACATGTTATTACACTATAATTATACTTTCATATTAAGCCTATAGATATAAAACAGGGGGTAGGACTTGATAAGTGTTAACTTCTTCTTACTCCTTTTCGGGCATGACAAACAAATGTAAATTGAGTGTGAATTTGCTGTATATTGTATGCTGTGAATTCTAATTGACTATGATTGTTTGGCACTTCTTGCCTATATTACTTTTATTCTTTATTTTTGTTTTTTACCATGTTTGAAATAAATCTAATAAATAAATACGGTAGTAATATATTTACTGTGCTGTTACTTTACAATGATACAAAAATAAATGTCTCCCCACGTAATATATATTCTGCATACAGGTCACATATGGCACAATACTGCTCAATTAAATACAATGGCCCATCTACACAAACATCACTTACAGGGGAGTTACTTACCCATTCACTTCAATAGAACTGTCCCTAAAGTCTAGCCCCAATGCAAAATTTGAACGTTGTGGTGAGTTATGTCTCTTCCTTCTATATAGCACACAGAGAGGAAGCAAATTGTTGCATTTCTGGTCAACTATGTCATATAGACACTTTTTTTGTTTGCAAACAACGATTGTGTATTTTCGTGGGTGGAGCCGAACTGGTTGCAGAAAGTGAACCGTACTCACTGTGGGGTTGGTCAAAGAGGCAGTGCCGGACATCGTCATATACCCAGTGGGAAAGCTCAGTGTCTATACGGCTGAGCCGCGCACAAGACTTTTTTTTTCCCCTCATTCCGAGAATCTCTACAGCTTGTTTCCTACTTGCAGAGAGTATTGAAGGCAAGAGTTGATATATATTTGATATATATTTGGCGGCAGCCAAAAGGCTGCCGCCATTTTGGCTTGAAAAAAGCCTCAATGGCCAATGGGACAACAGCATAGAACCATGACAGCCAATCAGAGGTGTCTCTTTCAGGCCAAAATGGCGGATTTGCTGTGCGCCGATGTTGCAATAGAACAACCTATTATCTTCTGTTCCTATATCAATGTAAGTTTTTTGCAACCACTGACGTAAACCCGTGACGTCCACGCGAAATTGGTCTATATCATGTTATTTATGAGTGCTTTAAAACATCAATGACAGATGAATAGATCTGGGGGCCGGGGCTATTTAAAATGTCAAAGCTGTATATATACTGTATATATATATATATATAACATATATATATATATAGAGAGAACATAAAACCTACACAAACCAGTCTGTTACAATATTATTTACTGTCGATGACTAAATACAGTGTTTTAGGGAGTCCCGTTGTTGTTCGCTACCATAGCTCGAATTAAGGGGAGCTTGGCAGCGCAGCGCTCTCCGGGAGCTACGGAGCTACGCGCTGCTAGAAAAATCTTCAGGTACGCGGTTGCAGAGGCCTCGCCCCTGTCATGACCAGCGTGATGATGTCATGCTGCTATGCTACGGGATAACAAAGTGGAATATCAGTGTGCAATGAAATGTATAAATTTAGTCCACTAACCACTGACTTGTTTTGAGGAATCAGTTCAATTGAAATGTGTTTCCCCCACCTGATGGACCAGCCTGGCTGCTGCCCATTGGTCCCTGGGCTCCCTTGACAATCTTCACTGGCCTCAGGATCAGCTTGGCTCACCCTGGTCACATCCACTCCTGTGGGGCTTGCAGACTGGGAGAAGCCCTCAGTCATGGGGGACTCCATAAGCCTTGTAGTATCAATTTTATATGTGACTGCACCTGGTTCACTGGAAAAGTCCTCTGGGCATAGTTTTTCCAGGTCAGGCATACTGAGTGCCCTGAGCTCCCGCAGCCTGGTGCGGGACAGGTTGGCATTTCCTCTGGCATGTTTACTCCGCAGCACCGGAGGAGTGTGTGGGGTGACCCCGTCCGAAGCTTTGGGAATTTCACCCCCAACTTTGTCCTGGGGCGGGGGAGTGGTGTTGCAGCTTGAAGGGGGCAGGTCAAAGTTCATCAGTGTAATACTCGAGGGAGATTTGCCATGAAAAGGCCTGGCAGGGTTTAGAGTCTCCACATAAGAGCTGAAACTCCTTCGCAGTGCACGGCAGTCAATAGAGTTAACCAAGTCCATATAACCAGAAAGCCTCTGGTTCAGTGGGGGCCTACATGTCGGAGCATACGACTGAATGTCAATGCCTTTGACCACCGGCTTGTCAAAGATAGCCAGGTTTTCAAAGGACTTGATCTTCTGTCTGACAGAGAAGGGATTGGGTTCCGCAGGTAAGACAGCATCTGAGGAGAAACTTCGTCTTTCGAATGCTTTTATGTACAGAGTAGACCTGCTGGACGTCTTTGCTGTAGTACAAGTTTCAGAGCCATTGGTTTTGATTGAATGAGTTTCATTTGTTGAATACATTGCATTAAGTACTTCATTATCAGCCATCCCATTAGTTTTTTCTAGTTTAAATGTGGAGCTGGAGGGCAAAAGCATAGGTGCTAATCTTGTATCTGTGCTGCCTTTAACGCCATTTTGTGAAAATAACCTTTGAGTTGTATTAGAGTCCTTTGTATTCACAGTTTCTCTGCATGCCAGAACCGTTGTGAATGGCGATGATGAAGACCCCAATGAGGATGACAATCTGACTTCTATGAATGTCCTCTGAGTGGCCGGTGTCTCTGGCTGGCCCTGTGCTATGCTAACTGCCTGGGAGTCCTGCTCCCCTTGGCCCGAATTAACCTCCTTTTTCTTTTTAGAAGATTGTGCGGTGTCTAATGTAGCACCTGCAGACCAGGACTTAGCCTTATGTTGTCCTCTGTCACTTAATATGGGAGAGGCAAGACTGCTGCTAATATCAAGCTGTTTACTGGTCTTCAAACAGCTGGACATGGCTGCCTTCTTGGCTTGTGGTTTTGGTGACTGGACTGGGGAAGCAGTGGCTTTCCTAGGAACTGGACTTTCTGCTCTGGTAGATGTTAAGGAAAGTTGCTCTTGTGGTTTGTTTTTACACTTAATGTTCAGGCCCTTCAGTTTGGGAGCACTAGTGCTTGACCTGTTGTGAGCGTTGTCCCGAAGTTTAAAGTTATTACTCAACACAGGGCAGCTTGAACTATAGAGACATTTTGGGCTGGAGCCCCTAAGCAAGGGGCTAGTTGGGATGTTTGAAATTGTTCTGGAATCCAGGACTTTCTCTCTCTCCTTGTCTCTTATCATAAGGGATGTTGACACTCCTGTGCCTGATCTACTGTTGCTTGAATTGGGGGTCTTTGTTTCCGCTGGAGTGGAACGAGGTGGTGTTTGTGTAGTCAACTGCTTCCCAGAGGCTGAGATCTGTGAGCCATTTGCATGCAACTTTGCAGTCCTTTCTTGACTCTGTGGAGTGACACTGTGGGTATCTAGTGTGGGGGAGGGACTGCTATAAACCTTTACATATGCAGGAGTGGATGCCACAAATGTGTCAACTTTGTCACATGTCCCATTAGCTCTATTAATGTGGCACTCTGTGGAAGGCACATGTATTGTATCCTTGGAAGACTGGCATAGCTTTTGGCCGGAGGAATCCAGCAACATATCAAAGGTGTGAGCAATGTTTGTGTTTGGGCTGCTGGCATGCTGGGGAGGCAACGGTCCATTCAGTGACTGGCTGAGTGAAGATCGGTTCAAAGCAGCAGGTTGCTGGGATTCACAGAAACAAATCCCCACTTCCTCCTCATCCAAGCATGGTCCTTGGAGATTTGCATCACGGTCGGCCATTTTATCGCCGATGTGACAGTTGTCAGTGGTGGAGTCGCATTCCAAGTCATCCACCGTATGAAACAAGTGCTTAGAGGCAGCCTCAGGCCTCTTAGAGGCAGCCTCAGGCCTCTCCCCACTTGAGCCACTGGAAAAAGAGCTGTTCTCTGTGAGATGGCTTATGTTTAACGAGTAACTGTTTAGGAATGATTTCCCTAGATCTTTATTATTTCTTGCATCCAAGATGGAAAAGTCCTGAAGACCTTTCTCAGGCAGGGTTGCACTGTGTTGGCTAGAGCAGCAGAGTACAGTATCATTACTTAATACAGTTTTGGAAAGGGATTTGGAGGTTTTATATGTATCATTGCAGAAGCTTAGTTCTGATATAAAATCATCTATATTGGTCACAGGTATTTGAGAGTCAGGGTTTGTTTGGGTTGTGGGGTTGGAATTTGTTTGTGGTAGGTCATTCCCTGGATTTTCACTCGTTACTTGTCCTTCATCAGTTGGCACCCGAGTGGATGTGGGTGGGTCCGCTCCATCACAGCCTCCTGATGACATCATCAAACTGGACAGCCGATCTACAGCTGTGGTGAGAAAGGAAATGTGAAGAAACAGTCAGGACCTGTTGTTAGACATGACTCAGAGAGAGATGACAGTAGCCGTGTTCGGAATGGTTCACTAACTCAGTATTCTCCATGTAGTGTTTACATATAGTCAACTACATATGGCCCATTTCCACCGCTGGTATCAACGCGGCCCCGCCCAGCTCGTCTCGCTTTTTTGTCTCATTCCACCGATCAAAAACGTGGACAGCCCGGGTTGAGTCGGGGTTGAGTGGTGCTGCTTTTGGTCCCTGCTCTGTTGAGGTTCTAGCGCTGTGAACCCGGGTTCATACGGTGACGTGAAAACACTGCAGACGACTGATTGGTCAGGCAGAATCATGTTTACTCTATCTACTGACTGTCAATGCATATCAGTTTAGTGGGGCTTACCTTCTCTTCTGTTATGTTATTTCCATCAGTCTTTTGTGTTGCTGCCTTCGCCTCTGGTGAAATAAAATCGATCTCCTTACTCAGCTTTAACATGGCGGTGGTTTTCAATTGTTTTGAGAGAGAAAAAGTCCGCTGCTCAGGAAGCTCCTGTAGTTGTGTGCAGCATCGTCTGCGCTAGGCCGCAGGCGGGGGTAAGTGAAGCCGCGGTCTTGCCTGGTGAGAGGCCGCCGGGGTAGAGGCTTCACTCTGTAGCGCAACCCCCGTCCCTCGCGCAGCGCATGCATGTGAGTTTGACTAACAACAAAGTGATATCCATTCTCCTGGCCGATTGTCACATTTGCCCATGTACACTGTAGGTCAGGGTACTCAACTTGCTTTGCCCGAGGGCCACTTTCGTGAAATGATAGAAGGCCAGGGGCCAGTTAATAAACAATCAATATACATTTTTCTGTAGCGGATTGTAGGTTTTTGGGGTGTCAGCCGGAGTTTAGTCTGACAATGTTGTGCACACCGGATAGTTAGTTAGGTTAAGTACATACATAAGTGCCTGGGTAGGGAGCAGACGGCGGTAGTTGACAATTTAGCAGCTAAATCATAGATTATTGAAAGATATTCCATATTCCAGACTGAAATGCTATAACAGAAGTGGAGTATTGGCCAGAATGACATGAACATTTTGACACTTAGGCCATGTTCACATTACAGGCAAATCCGATTTGCTGATAAAGTGATCAATCATCATTATCTTGATTGGTTTCCCAATTCTGATTTGGGAGTGTGTCCGCACTGCCACACATCTGATTCTCAAGTCGGATCTGTGTGGCCAGACCTAAACAGCCTATCTGCATGGGTTGCTATGGTAACGACGTGGGCGTCAGTGATGTTGGTGATGTGGTTTTCCTGCGCAGAAGCATTTGATGACGAGTTGCGAGTGACGTTCAAATCAGATTTGGTGGATCTGCGCGTCCACACTCAAGTCACATCAGTCGAAAGCAGATTGGAAACTACTGTACCTCCATATGTGGTTTGGGACAAGTGACACAAATCAGACTTGGAGCGTCCAGACTCATAAAACCAATCTGGATAAAGTCATATAGGTCATTAAAGTTCACAAATCAGATTTGGCCTCCTAGTCTGAACATGGCCTTATTCAGCGGGTATCTTGCATGTTGCGTTCAGGTGCACTGTAAAAAAAAAAAAATCTATATAATTTATTTTTTATTTTTTTGCAATTCCATCGCGGGCCACACAGGGGGCGCCCGCGGGCCGCATATGGCCCGCAGGCCGCCAGTTGAGTATCACTGCTGTAGGTCATTTAGGCACCAGTATTTCATAAACAGTTTAAAAGTTCTGTGTATGGATTTAATTTTAACGTTATATGTTATAGCCTACTTCGGTTATGGGCGGAGGGCAGATATGCGGTCGCTATGACGACCAGGTGTGGGCGGGGGCAGATCGAGCAGTGGTGGAAACAAAACATCCATCGGGTCGAAACAAATACAGCCGAGTGGTGACGGGCTGTGCAGGGCTGTAAAATGTGGTGGAAATGAGCCAATAGGGAACGATCAAACGAGTTTAGGACACTACCTCACTCTTCTTCTCCTTTGGTAAACTAAATGTGGTAATTTTGGTAAATGTCGACGAAATCTATGGTAGATTTAGTTGACTAATGGGCTTAGTTAAAGTCTAATGCATTAATTAAATATTTCTCTAGAATTTCCAAACTCAATGGAAAGATCTATAAATCTCTTATTATGGAATGGTATTAAGGCTTAAACGTGCCAACACAGCTTTAACTGTTTAACTTCTTCTCCTCTTCTGATTGGATCTCTTCCCAATTCGTCCTTCCCTAATATTTTCATCTAGTTTTTATTCATTGACAAAAGTGTCAATAGATATGATCATAGTTTCTGTCACCACAACTTGGTTTTTATTTAGTTAACTCATTGAGTGCCAAGGACGTCGATCGACGTCAAATGCGTTTTTTGACGGTGGGACGTGGATCAAAGCCTCAGGCATCTCCTGTACAAATATTGTAGCTATTGAAGGTGTATAATCTATTTTACGGACTCATTAGGTGGCGACAGTGCTCTCCAGATTAGAGAAAGGTCAGGAAAACAGCGGGAAAAAGCCCCGTGATGAAAGAGAAACCGCTCATGCTGCAGCCAGAGCCATATAGATGGCTCTGGCTGCAGCTGACGTTGGCTGCGAACAGCAGTCAATCCGCGCCCACAACTGAGCCCCTCTGCCTCTGTCTGTCTGTCTGCATAGTTTCTCCACACGATTAGCCGCCAGAAAAGCAGCACCCGACGCTGAAGGGCCAAACCATTCTCAGCAGTCCGGTTTGGCTTTTCCGTGTCGCGCTGGGAGCCGGCGCACAAAAACGGAGCACTCCGAAAATAGACCTGGGTGCGTGAGGCTGTGTGTTAGTGTGGGGAGGAGTTTGCAGCTGAGGGGGGGAGAGGGGGGTGGGGCACGCAGGGCACCACACAACTACACCACATCACTACATCAGAAAATATTAGCTTCAGACTCAGTGAATGTGCTTGAAATGCTTCATTTCACAAAAGGCGGAATATCTCAGCTTCTAATTTGAAACGCTGAAATTTGCTGAAAACAACCTATCTTCTCCGGCTCATAAATAAAGAACGGAAAATGGTATCAATAAACTTTTTTTTGCTGATGATACAATAGAATCTCCTCGTTCTTTGTGCGTGTTCGGTGTTTACATGTGTGTAATATTACACAATATTCTGTGGGCCTCGAGAAATCACTGAACACGCTCTGGGAGCGTCCGTTCTCCAAAAGTGGCTGGCACTCAATGAGTTAAGGTCCTGTTAACGTCTTGTTTGTTGACGAACATTTTTGTCATTGTTTTTCTCAATGAAATTAACACTGCTCCAGGACTACACTAGCGACAACCCCCCTAAAGGTCAGTGAGGCACTGCACTTTGCTACACTTTGTGGCAGGACTACTATCCGACGGGTGAACGGGCACTGCACTAGTCTGATCTAATAACAGGACCTCCTGAGTCAACATCCCTATAGAGCAGGGCTATTCAATTAAATTGTTCAGGGGCCCACATTGTCAGAAACCTAAGGGGCCGGGGGCCGGACCCCGAGCCATTATATGTACACTTGACACAACCCGCCACCACATTTCCGCAGCCGTGCTGGAACTATTATTAAGTAGGGGGTGCTGTAAGGAATGGAATCTCGACGCTGCCCGCTAAGAAAATTTTATGTTTTTTGGACTTTTATCCATATTTAGAAGAATATTTAATTTTAAATTAACATTAGGATTATACTGTTGTGATGTCATTATTCAGTATCTTCTCCTTTTCTCACTCACTTTCATGTAACCACCTGCTCTCCCTTTAGTCGTTTTACACTACAACAGACAGCAACACAGGCATAAACACTGAACTTATTATTATTATTATGGAAAACCAGATTATGATGAAAATCAAACACTGTAATGTAACAAACAAGGAAAAATGAAATAAAAAAGCTTCTCCTGGGCCAGTCATAGATTTTTGTCCCCCACCCACATTTCTTTTCTTTTTCTTTAATATAAAACTCTGGCGGGCCGGATCAAAATTCAAACGGGCCGTATCCAGCCCGCGGGCCGCCAGTTGAATAGACCTGCTATAGAGTATCGCAGGGATGATGTATTTTCGTAGGCTTACCCAGAAACCGCCGCCATGCTGGTTCATAAGGGGACAAGTGAATGGGATTTTATATGGGGATTTCGGTTAAATGCATGTAACATAATGCATATATATATATATATATATATATATATATATATATATATATATATATATATATATATATATATATATATATATATGTGTGTGTGTGTGTATATATATATATATACACACATATATATGTGTGTATGTATATATGTATATATATATATAGATGGCAAACATTCTTATAGTAGTTGCTTCAGACCGTGCTTGAGACCGAGAAAAACACATTAAAAACAGTTCAAAGTCCCCAAACAAACAGAAAGGTGAGTTGCCGAACTGTGCTGGCACCTGCGCATATGATTACAGTTTCGTTGTACACTTTTATGACTTTTATGAAATCACATAAAAAAAACGCATTTAGGCTTCAAAAGTGGTTTGTGAAGATTATCTTGCTGAACACAAACTTTGCTGTTTCATAAACTTTTGTTAACCACAGTCACAGACCTTATTTCATGCATTTAACCGAAATCCCCATACTAAAATCCCATTCACTTTTCCCCTTAGGAACCGGAAGTGCTACTTCCCGACTCATTCCTGCGGTACTCTGTTAAATGACATGAGGAATATTTTTTGTAACCAAGAAACAGCATCCCACAGCAATGTCCACACTATGGCCAAAGACTTATACTAGTCTACTAAGAAGTCATCTAATATCAAAATAAGGATCAAAAGAAAGTGGACAGGGAGTTGAGGAACTACAAGGTAACTCTAGCGATAACTACTGGAGGTAAAGATAAATAAGATAGTCACCATGGATACAAAGCCAGATGCTTGCAGTGAAGGGTACTGCCAGCAAGCGAAGGTTGATCCTACATCTTAAGGCAGCATTGGAGGGAAAGACATACTTCTCTATTTAATTAAGATCTACAGTAAGCCAAGGGCCAATAGAGAGCAAAAGTCACACCCACTTCTGGATTAGGCATATGCACCAGAACCAATCTCGTCCCCCATTCTTCTTTCCATCTAAAATTTCATAAAATGCCTATAAGAAGAGTTTTAGGTGATCAAACCAAGTGATCCAGCTATTCACTCGGACCAAAACTTGGAACGTTTTTACGTTTAATGCGATGTTTTTCTTTTTAAGTTTTGGTCCGAGTGAAATGTTCTATGGTCTCTCCTGATTCTAAATATATCATTTGGTGATGAGTAAAACTATTTTTTTTAAGCATTTTACAAAATGTACAGTATATGGAAAAATAAATGGTGGATGAAATCTCTTGGTTCGTACATGTATGCCTAGCCCGGAAGAGAGCATGCCTTTGGCACTCTATTCACCTTATGTAGGACAGTCTGGCTTGAGAGACTAACAGGAAGTGTAAACACGATCGGAAGTTCTGATTGTGTCTACACTTCCTGTGACTCATGATTCTGATTCTGATTCTGATCTGAAACCTAGTCTGACTCATATGTGAGTCAAACTACTGTAGGTTTGACCAGGTGAGTCAGACTAGTTTGAGCAGGTAAACCTGCCATTGTTTTGAACAGGAAGTCATGACACAATGGGTCAAGTGGGCGGGGCTACATAAGGTGAATTGCAACAGTAGGAATGCATGAGGAGAAAGAGGTTCTCTTGCTAGTTTTGATTGGCTGTAACCCGGTCTGGTTTTGTGGCTTGTATATTTACTGTTGTTTGCTTTTGTGCTTATGAAGTTTATGTACACTTGTATACTGTTTGGAATTGTCTGTTTTATAACATCAACCTGCCAAGGGATTACCGTACAAATGGAAATTAGCCTCTGGCTATAATCTGGCATATTATGAAAATGTTCTTCAATATGTTTTCCCACTATCTTAAAGCTGCATTCAGCTATGTTTTTTTGTTCAAATAAGTGTTAAATGGCTCTATATTCTGACAGCAATCACTGAAATAGAGTGTTTGGTCAGTGACTTGAAACCCCCAACCCCTAGTCTCTTAGAACAGACGAGTTGGCGTCCGCAATTTTCAAATGCGTCCGCCATACCGTCTGTACTTCGTGGGGGGGAATCATGCACCAACCGGAATGGGAAGTAGAAAGGCGGGTTTTGCGCTCATTAGTCCAATCAGAATCGCATATGCCGCATTTTTCGTGGACACACGTGTCGTGATTGGTCAGATTCCGTCGAACTTCCTTCCTACTACAGGAAAGAGATAGAGGACAGTGGGGGGGTGGGGGTTTCAAGTCACTGACCAAACACTCTATTTCAGTGATTGCTGTCAGAATATAGAGCCATTTAACACTTATTTGAACACAAAAACATTGCTGAATGCAGCTTTAAATTAATTAATGAACTAGAAAGTGCATTCAGTAGAGTGCAGATCTCTGCCAGGCACCACGACGGCTAACCATGGCCAAACCAAACCACTTGCCAATAACAAGGCAACATTAAATGGCCACATTGTTTTAATTGAGTTTGGCATACAGCCAAGAGTGAACAGCACGTAGCATGCTTTATAGCCTGTCTTACAGTAGCCTATATATTGTATATAATAACAGGATACTCATATCCATAGTTCATATTTCATATATGGGCCTTTTTCACGGTGGCCATTTTGTGTCGAAAAGGCAGGGTAAACACAGGTGCAAGCAAAACAGTAATGAGCTTTTCCAACTTCCAATCATGGAAGTTGGAAACTCTCCTGCATGTGTAATACAACTAAATTGATTCATAACTCCACATCAAAGGGATTATATGGACTCACGTTTTATCCGACGCATATAGTCTATAAGTGGAGTAACGGGAGCAGCAGATCGAGGTTGTGGCAGGCAGGTTGGCTTGGTTGGAGTGATCATCAGTGGACATGACAGACACATTCCTGAATAATCCTTCTCAGGTGTGCCGTGCAATTACGCGGTCGCAGAGCAATTTGCTGACAGACTTCAGGTGATTTATGTGAGCATGTTGACAAGCTCATTAACGCATGATGTTCGTATAGTCAACTCCATGTATGGGCTGTAGCGTACATAATGTTACCTGACGAACGAGGCAGTCAGAAAAATACTTTCACTTCACTTTTCACATTCGCTCAGTGTTTTTAGACAGATCACTCATCGTGTTTCAAGCATCGAGTGTTGTCCACATCGACTCTACTGGAGAATAAACAACAGTTTAAAATGTTAATGTTACTTCTCCGTCATCTTGCTGTGGATCATGGAATTGGAGTCTCTCTTCTGGATCATATAATTGGAGAACACACGCACAGACAGACAGAGACACACACACACACACACACACACACACACACACACAGACAGACAGACAGACAGACAGAGACTCACACACATGACTGAACACATCATCTCCTGGCAGAGATAATAATAATAATTAGGTCAAATTACAGTGTCGCAGAGTTTTCACGCTGCTATAGAGCTTGCGGAGTTGGCGTCATGCCAGTCATGTTGGGACGGGACTAGGGATGGTCGATCCTCCCTATTTTCATATCATCCAATCGTGGTCATTAGAGATTGGCGATAGACAATCAAATCACCATATTGGCCGTCATTTTATGTATTATTATTTTTGATAAAGAGACCTATTCCTATTTAATGGCATTAATGGTTGATTGATTGATTGATTGATTGACATCTTTATTGATAATGAAGACATATATACTGTACAAACATAGACACACCATTATCAAAAGGATAAACACAATAAAGCTAGAAGCTTATTTCCATTGCGGTCCTTGAGGTGTCAGTGTGGAATAAGAACTGATGAATGAATGTATGGGTGCGTGTGGATGTGTAAGAATATAAGTGCATGTTTTAAAGTGCAGGTGTCAGAGATGGGTGCGTGTGAGTGTGTAAGAATGTAACTGCTAGTTTTAAAGTGCAGGTGTCAGAGACTATTGGGGATGCGTGTGTGTTGCCACCACGCTGGAGGAAGGAGAGACAAGGGGAGACTAAAAATATGATACACAATAATAAAAGCAGTACAAAAGGCCTAATGAAAACAGTCAGTTTTCATTGGGGGGGGGAGGAACCCTTGTGCCATCAAAAATTAGATTTCTACCTAAATAATTAGTTTATTGATGTGCTCACCTATTACAATGGGTATTTCTGTATGTTTTCAAATGTAAAAAAAATAGACCAGGTCAGGGTACTTAAGTAACCCATTTTCAATGGTTTTACATGGGAAAAACGAAATATGAAAACAAAGTTTTTCAGTTTTTTCGTTTTCGTTTTTCCGTTTTAAAGTTTAAAACGGAAACGAAAAAAACCTTTTTATTTTTTTATTTATTAACTTCTAAATTCATGGCGGGCCACTTAAAAATGGGCAGCGGGCCGCAGTTGGCCACCCCTGATTTGAGCAATATGGAACAACAAGACACAGCCAGGCTACATTACATGAGAGAAAAATGTATTTGAAGTGTTTTTAATGAACAGATTGCTCTGTTATGGCTTCTTCTTTTTTACCCTCTCTCCCCACGCACATCTTGTGTCATTATTTCTGAAGCAGCTTTTTAAAGCATAATAAATACTTTAAAGGACCTTAATCTGTGGTAATGTTACATTTGCTGTCCTTAAGATATCAAACTTTTTTGACAGTTGATAGAGCGATCGGTAGCATACGTGGTGATCCTGCCTGCCCCTTTCGTGTCCTCCTTTCAATCTGTGTGATCCTCTGAAAAATCAGCTTCAACTTAAACCCATGAAAAGTGTATGCACTCAGCCCAAAAACGAGATAGTTTATGATGTGCTGGTATGTGAGTGGAGGTAACGTAAATTTACTGTATGTTGTAAATCATGGTTAGTTTGTCCAAACACGGTTGCTTAGCATTGAGATTCAGGGCCCTATCGTTGCAAAATCGGTAATTCAGTGTTTGCTCTGGTTTTGCGCTGGTTTAACGGCGCGCGCAATGCAAATTGGGAATTGTACTGGACATGCATGAGGGTAGGTGTGCCACATGCCAAACCAGGCGTTTTGGCGCAAAAATGTGGGGACAGATCGCATTCTCATATCGTCAGCATGCGCGCAATTACTTTACGCTAAGAGCTTTGAAAAGCACCTCTTACGTGCTAAAATACACTGCTACGCTTGAGCGCACTATAATCTCCGTGCTGCGCAGCGCAGTGCTGCAGAGTAATTCCTTTTGGATATGTCATTACGCACAGACGTGCCATGCCAGGACATCAAATTCGGCTGCTAAAATTGGGTATTAGCAGATAATTCAGTTAGGCAATCAACTATAAGTCACTGAGAAACTTTTATCACATTGCAAAGAGGGAAATTAATTGAGAAAACGTGTTGGAGCATGGACATTGTAGCCTACTTGCAATAGGCTATTCACCTTCACCTATCCCATAACCCGGAGGGTCGTTGGCACCACAGACGATTGTCAACAAGCTCTCTCCATCTCTCTCTGTCCTCGGCACAAGTGAGTCAACTCTAAATCCTCCCATATTTTATTTTGTCTCCGCAGTTTCCCCGCTGCAAACACGTTTCTATTTCCCAGTCAACAATATAACCCAAATTGCATCAAATCACAGATGTTTTTAACAGGTATATGATGTGATGTTATTGTGAGATATAGGCCTAACCAAATTACACATGGAGAAAATGAGAGAATATTGCATGCCTCGCGCAAACAAAGCGATTGCGAGACGGGAATCTGATTGGTTTGATTGATGTAACACCCAGGCAATGCTTGGCCACACCTGTCAATAATTCTGTCAATCCCGTTTGCGCTGGCATTTTGGGGGTGCAGATGACTTGGCAGGGCTCTAATTTGAGCCTGTGGCAGGTGCTGTGAATGTTTCTGCATCTCCGCCGAGAATTGCATCCCCACCATAATTCGAGGCTGTTAACTTTGAAAACAGGGAGGTCACGTCTACCCAGACAATTATATAATTTCTGTATAAATCATTACAATATGCTCCCGTGAGGTGGGGATGCGTTTAGCGCCGGCCGGACGGGGGTGCAAAAACTCGGCATAACACCTGGACACTTGCGCGTGTCGGACTGCAATCATTAAGGCACGCAAACAGGTGTGCAAGCGCAAATAGGGGATATCGCCTGTACCAAGATAGGGCCCTCAATGTCTTATGGCTTTATGCCTCTCTGATGTCTTCACTCCTGGTTTCCTGGAAAATCTCCCATTCAAATTGGCAAAGGACTGCCTCACCTATCTTGGCTTGACCATACCCAGAGATCCTAAACTAATATTTAAGTTGAACTTTGCGGTCTCTGTTTTAAGACGTAGGGTGTATTCACACCTCTAGGTCGTTCGCTTTGTTCTGATTCAGGGGCTTAATTGATACAATTGTTGCATTTGTGCCTTGCTTCGTTTGTGTTCACACACAGCCACAAATCAAACGGTCCAAATAGTATTGCCAAGCCTCCTGGATTGGCCAGGAGACACTCCAGGGCCCCTATCATTGCATCAGCCTATAAACTGCGCCCAGCGCAGCGCAGATCAGTGGGCGTGGGCCAGCCACTCGATATCTTCGTGTCGGCGCTACAGGCGGCCTCAAGCATTACAACCACGCCTTTTAAGCATAAAATTATGCACAGTCTGCTCATTGGGGAAGTGCAGTAAACGAATCACAAGCTTGCCTTTTAACACATTCAGTGCCAGCGACACCATATGGCGTCATTAGAAATTTACCGTAGAGTGCCAGCGATGCCAAATGGCGTCAATAACTCGATTTTTTTTTTTGACGGGGGGGTGTCGATCTATGCCTCTTACATCGCCTCTTACAATATTCAGAGGTATTGAATGTGTCTAACCTATTTTACAGAACCCTTAGGTGGCGACAGCGCTCTCCAGATGAGAGAACGTGGAGTGAAACACACAGAAGAAGTCATTGGGGGGAAGGAAATCGCATCGCATCCGTCCGTATGCAGCGGCTTCATTGAAGCAACGTTTAGCTGTGCCCCTGCAGCAGCCAATCTGCTATCACAATTGAGCACCTCGGTGTCCGCTGCAACAGCCTCCGTGTCCGCTGCAACACATGATCAGCCGTGGATTTGTTATTATTCTCAACTCGAAGCATGGGAGCTGGTACACGCGGCTGTAAAAAAGCAGGATCTAGCGGACTTTTTCAGTGCTGAGCACAGGCAGAGAAAACAGCAGAGCAGAGAGACACTCCTCCCACAACGGGGGGGGGGGGGGGAGGAGGAGGGGGGGAGGTGGGCACGCAGAGCCAAGTACACAACACAGACCCAGACAGCAGGACAGGGTTGGCAAACGCAAGCCAGAATATCCGATGCCCACCAGCAGCAAAAGATCAGCAAGAAGCTGCAACCAGCAGCGCATGCAGGCGCCAGCGCTGCTGGTTTCAGCTAAAAATATTATTCTTCCAAACAAAATTCCCTTGCCTTCACTGTTTTATTGAAGGAAATTATTTTTGAGGTGTGACTACATCAGAAAATTAGCTTCAGAGTCAGTGATGTGCTTGAAATGTTTAATTTCACAAAAGGCTCATTATCTCAGCTCGTAGAAAAAAAGCTCTGTTTTTCGTTCAATCAAGCTATCTTCTCCGGCTCATAACTAAAGAACGGAAAATGGGATCAATAAACTTTTTTTTGCAGGTGATAGAAGAGAGTCTCATCGTTATTTGTGCGTGTTCAGTGTTTACATAGTAATTATTAAAGAAATTATATGACTGTTTTAAAATGCATTGCGGCCTATGTGGCACAGCAAGCAACCTTTTGCCCAAGGGCCGTGGCACTGAAAGTGTTAAGCTCCAATTCCACGGAGCGATCCAGTAAAGCCAAGCGCTCTGCTCGCCCCCCTCCCTTTCATCCCCGTCTATCTGTCTCCATATATAGGCTATTATTCCATATTATTATGCTTCTCAAACCGATCTAACTGCAGTTTAAATACTGTAAATATGTAAATACGCTACACTATAGCAAGATCAAAGTGAAAAGAATGTTCTAAACGCATTGGCTAGAAAAAAATAGCCTATCCCTATGTCATGATGAGATTAGATTGGTGAAAGTTTGTCCAGAATGATATTGTTTTCTCTCCCCTGCTGCAGGTAGGATGATGCACATAAATATAGCCTACATTATGTAAAGTCATTGCAGAAATGTGTTTTTATTGTAAAACTAAATGTGAAGTAGGGCCAATTTATTGGAGTGGACATCACAGTATAGGACATGACAGTAGAACCGCGTTACGCTGTCACTTATCTAAATCACGTTAAATCTGCGAGGGATATATATAGGCCCAGGATGACATATATGTTTCACATAGGGTTGTGATTTGATTTAGCGATTTTATTTTGTCCAATATTGAAATGTTCCACAATTGCAATTGTGTTAAGATAAACATTATTTTGATCTACCACTTACCCTATTTAAGCTGATTTGGTTGCTATTTCTTCTCAAACAGATTTGCCTCAATGCGCCTCAATGCGCCTCAATGCATACTGGGAGATTTCACATCTGTGGCTTTGTGCCTGTCTGCTGTCTGATGCACGAGGGAGTGAGAGAGAGAGAGAACCGGCAAACTTTCTTCCAGCAGTCTGCCTGTCTGATGAGCAAGAGAGAGGGAGTGACACAGAGAGAGGGGGGACAGAGAGTCAGATGGCAGAGGAGAGCTCTGCGCAACCGGCGCACTGAATAGGCCTGGTTTTGAAAAGCGCTAAGCACTAAATTAACGCCAGGGCGGAAGATATCGTTAGGCCAGTATTTAAGGCTGAAACGCCCATTCTGGCCTATTCTGGCACTGCGCCACGCCTGTTTGGCGTAAAGCGCATTTCGGGGCCTAAAGCCATGTTGCTATCTTCCCGAGGCAGGCGCAAGGCACGTTTTTTTTGCATTTAAGGCCAGTTTTTGCGCCTAAGGCCTGTGGGAGAATAGGGCCCCAGGAGGCTAATAGCCTCTCGGGATGGAAAACATAATTCCCAGAGATTTTCCTATATGATTATAAGAATAATAATAATAATGCATTTATTTTATATAGCGCTTTTCAAGACTCAAAGACGCTTAAAAGTAAAACAAAAGACAAGCAACAGGCAACAGATACAGGCAACAGGCAACAGATACAGGGGACAGGTACAAATAACAGTGGCGGTTCAGGGCAAGGTTGTATGGAGAAGCAGAATGCGTTTTGTTAGACCTACATTGTAGGCTACGTCGGGCGTGCGCGAGGAGAGAGAGAGAGAGAGAGAAAGAAAGAGGGAGGGATCGGGAGAGAGAGGGAGAAAGTTATTTATTTATTTATTTATTTAGCCTATGTATGTATGTATTTATTTAGGCTATCTATCGGGAATTTGGAGATAGAAGATCAAAGACCCTTCTGATATTACTATCACAGAGACTTCAGAGGATTACGCATATGAACACAGAAGGCTGGCTCTGATTACCATGACTTGTTTTCATTTATTTAATGGAGACCAGATAAGTTGATCGAGTTCAAACAGCTGATGTGATGATGCAAAAATCCCCCAAAGTTTATCCATGCAAACGCTAGTTTCATAAGTCGCCAAAGCAGGATCTGAATGAAGATGTTTTTAAACGATAAAAATGCGTGTTCTTCAGGCCATTACGCACAGCGCAGCTGACTACGGCAGCTGTTTCATCCAAAAATGCGCACTGTTTCCTGTAGTTGTGTCGGATCGAGGTCGGATCACGTTCTCACCACAAACGAACCGCACCAGAGTTCGTTTCTTGGCGATCTCGGTCCGCTTGTTTTGTCCCGCATCCGAGTGCGATTGCTGTGTTCAGGGCCGATTTTACACTTCATGGGCCCCTGGGCTATTCATCTCTGCAGGGCCCCCCCTCAAGCGGAAGGGGGGGCTTGAGTGTTTTTTTTTTACCTTTTTTAGCCGTATTTAAAGGAATATCTCATTTTAAATCAACATTAGGATTATACTGTTGTGATGTCATTATTCAGTATCTTCTCCTTTTCTCACTAACTTTCATGTCACCACCTGCTCTCCTGTCAGCATTCTAACTTACAAACACAAACTGTAGGTTTAGCCATCATGTTCTTTCATAAACAGCCTGATTGGAAAGAAAACATTGCCACTGAGATGTCACAACAAGCACTTTTATTATTATTATTTAGTATTTATTATTGCTGTTATTATTACAGTGCACACACACATTCTCACAATTATTGCACAAATCAATCAAGCAGTATTCAAGTCTGTTCGTACCTGAAATGTCTTCTTCCTGACTTTTGCCGTGGCAAAGCGTTTGACTAGAGTGGTGAAGTGTATGGAAAACGGGAAAGTCCTGCCCGTCTCCATGATTGGCCGTATAAACTCAGTTAAGATGGTTTATCTTCCTAGGTTCCTTTATCTTTGTCAAAATCTTCCCATCTTTCTCACATTCGCTTTTTTCAAAGAAGTGGACTCCGTAATTCTGTCCTACATCTGGAATTATAAGAACCACAGAATCTTTTTAATTCACTTACAAAAACCCAAGTCTGAGGGAGGGCTGGCCTTACCAGTATTTAGGCATTACTACTGGGCTGGCAATGTTAGGGCTCTGATGCACTGGCAGTAAGGGACTCCAGGAATTTCCAGGGTTCCCCTGTGGCTGAAAATGGAGGCCAGCTCCATTGTCAACTCTACCTTGCCAGCCATGCTATTTGCTAAGTCAGAGAGACCTGGGACCTTAGACAATTCTAATTTAAGTTTTGTCATGAAAAACCTTTTACATCTTTTTAAGAATTTTAAACCAAGTCAGGAGTGTTTTGAGTCTACCAGATGTTTCTGTCCACATGTCAATTTGTTTCAATCAGTCTTTTTTGACTCCATGGTCAGACAAAAACGACCATGCCTGGAGTGAGAAGGGGCTAGTTTCCATCAAATACCTATACATAGATGGTCATTTTGCATCCTTTGATCTGCTGAAGAGGAGGTTTGAGTTGCCCGGCAAGAACTGGCTCAGATTCCTGCAAATCAGAAATTATGTTCGATCCAAGATTCACACCTTTGAAGCACTCCCAAATGAACATGCTTTTTTCTATGTATTGCTGAGCCCTCACTCCAAGCATCTTATCTCTAGATTTGTATGTATCTTTGATAACTGCAACACGGCCTCTACTGAGAGGATTAGAGATACATGGCAGGGGGAACTTGGTATTGATTTATCTGACATTATATGGGAGAGGAGTCTGTCTGTGGTACCACTCTGCTCAGTTAATAGCAGACACCAGCTGATCCAATTTAAAGTAACTCACCGTCTTCACTACTCCAAGCATAAACTACGCAAGATCTTCTCCTTCTGTCTCACCACTGTGTGACAGGTGTCAGGTGTCAGGTGTCAGAGGGCACACTAACTCATGCCTTCTGGTTCTGCCCTTCATTAACGGGATTCTGGGCCAAAATATTTGACTGGTACTGGCCTACAAAATAACTCTACAGCCGGAGGCAGAACTCGCCATCTTCGGCTGCTCGGAGTCCTCTCTGACACTCGGGACAACTGTTCCCAAAAGACTCATTCTGAAGGAATGGAAGTCCTCCTCTTCACCTTCTTTTCAGGTGTGGCTGATGGACATGATCTCTGTTATACAGATGGAGAAACTCAGGTCCCTGAGGGCCAACTCGCTTAAAAGCTTTTCAACTATTTGGGACCCGTTTTTGGCCGACTTTCTTTTTATTTTGCAATTTTCAAAACGTAAAACAGAAACAACACAAAAGGCTCAGACAGAGAAAGAAAAAACAAACATAGTTCACATTCCAATACTACAGCTTGGCACTACCAGCCACGTAAGGTCCCCATGTGCCTGCAAGGGATTTGCGTAGGATCCCACGCAAAGGGTCCATGAGAAGTCAGTTATGCGAGTCACGTACCGTTATTAACCTCATCCAAATAGGCCAGAAACGGGTCCCAGACAACCAAGAACTTCCCAAGAGAATTTGTCCTCAAAAACCGGAGCCTCTCCATACGTATAACCGAGATCGTGTCCGTCAGCCACAGCTGAAAAGAAGGTGTAGAGGGAGACTTCCACTCCCTCAGAATGAGTCTCTTGGCGACAGTCGTTCCCTGCGTCAGAGACTGTTGTATAGCCATAGGGAGCAGAGAGGATTCCGAGCAGCCGAAAATGGCGAGTTCCGCCTCCGGCTGAAGGGTTGTTGTTTTTGGCCGACTTTGACAAGGTTAACAATGAATAGTGACTGAGGCTAGAGGTGACAGATGGCTCGCACGTCTGGTTTCTCATGGACCCCTTTCGTGGGACCTCATGCACAATATCTATTACAAACACAATCACCTTATGCGGCTGGTAGCACCATGTTGTAATGTTGAACGCCGATGGTGTATTTTTTTCCTTTTTCTTTTCTTTCCTATGTCTGAGCATGTTTGTTTTGTTTGTGTTTTATTATTGTTCTCTAAAAATTTAAAATAAAAAATTTAAAAAAAGTCTTATGGTATGGTACGGTTAGATTTCTTTCTCTTTTACCTTCTCCATGAAGATGATTTAACCAACTTTCAGGCAAAGAAAAATTAACAACACAGGTTTTCAGGTAACTACCGTTAAATAATGGCCTGGCCCCAACAGATGTTGCCCCCGTCCCAACATGCAACACGGCGTGATGTAACAAGTTTTATGAATGAGCCCATAGGTTTGCAAAACTTAACTTATCAGTTGAAGTTCTACATGATAGTTATATAATTTGAGTTTCAATGTTTTTAGCATGATAGTAGCATCCACATTGATGCCGAATGACCTCCGATGCAAGGAATAAGTAATTTTACTGCAAGCAAGGGTCTCACCTGAAACTGGTCTCCCGACCTCCAGGGAGAAAACTGGTCTCCTGACCTCCAGGGAGAGCATTACAGGAAGGTTGTGCATTAATTCACAGATCTCCTGGTAGCTAGATGAGCTCACCAGTTTATCTCCAATGGCCACAATCTCATCTCCAACTCCCAGTTTACCCATGGATTCCTGGAAGGATGAGGCCATAAATCAGGGAGAAAACACAATTTTTCGTTGAGCAACAGTAGCACCAGTGATCAAGTTACCTTGTCTTACCTCGTCATTTCCTCAAATAACTTTAGCTGTCATGAACACATGAAGGACATACAATATTTTAAGAGCATCTATATACTATATGTTAGCTGACATTGGAATAACTTAAAGATGTAGCAGACTAGACATACCCTTTCTGCAGCCCCTCCAGGCCTTAGCCCAGTGATGATGACCTTAAGAGGGGATGACTTGATCTCCAGATCAAGGCCAAATGACTCATCCTCACTTCTCCTCAGGATCACCATGTCAATGGTGCAAACTCCTGCCAACTCATTGGCCTCCCCCTTGCTGCAGTGCTGGTGGGGTATCACCCAACCTGGAGTCCTGGGGATTGTTCCCCCAAACTGCAGGGCTTGGGATGGGGGCTGGGATGAGGCCAACACTGGAGAAGACTCATCAACTTTGGGCTTTAGTGGCTGGGGCAGGTTGGGTGCTTCGATGTTCATCATGCTTTTGACCCGTGTTACGGCTTTGTGTTCCAGTTTGGGGGAGCGTTTGGACTCCGTTTGTCCACCATCTCGATTTGCACAGGTATCCTTTTTAACGCCCAAATGACTAGACCCAGAACTCATGCTGGCTGTCACCCCTGCCTCATGGCCAAAGGGGCAGCGAATGGGCATGAAGGGTGACTCGGAACCTGAGTTTATGACGATACCCTCCTCAGATCCCAGGGAGCTACCATAGAGCGGTGTGGGCATGTCATTATTTCCATCCCTCTGCAAATCCCCACCATCTTGGCTATCTTGGTCTACATCCAAGGATGACATAGCAATTACAATCCCACAATCATTTTCCGGTAACTGGGATGACTGGGCATCACCGGAGGGAGCAGCCCTGGAATTCCTCGGCCGGCAGAAGGGCGGGGTCTTTCCAGTGTTGACAGGGTCCTGGTCGTCATCGCTGGGTTCATCCTCACAGCACATCACCTGTCGCTGGTGGAGAAGTGGGCTTCCAACTGAAGCGGGCCTTGAGCCAACACTGGGCTGGCACACTGCCTCCGCATGCTGCTTCACAGGGACAGGGGTCTTGCCATGTGTTGCACTGCACATATGGCCACCCTCCACTCCTTTCAAAGAGAAGGTGAATACTGACAATGAGATGCTGGTGATGGCTTTTCAGCTGGATTTACTTGAGATTTGTGCGAGAAAGATTTCATGCTTTCACAAAGGATTGAATCAAGCCAGGCTTTAACTTGACATTTACAGTCGTAGAGTGTACCATGTGGCTGTGGGGAGGGGTTGTGGTGAAGTGTACTATGTGGCTGTGGGGAGGGGTTGTGGTGGAGCGTACCGTGTGGCTGTGGGGAGGGGTTGTGGTGAAATGTACCATGTGGCTGTGGGGAGGGGTTGTGGTGAAGTGTACCGTGTGGCTGTGGGGAGGGGTTGTGGTGAAATGTACCGTGTGGCTGTGGGGAGGGGTTGTGGTGAAATGTACCATGTGGCTGTGGGGAGGGGTTGTGGTGAAGTGTACCGTGTGGCTGTGGGGAGGGGTTGTGGTGAAGTGTACCGTGTGGCTGTGGGGAGGGGTTGTGGTGAAGTGTACTATTTGGCTGTGGGGAGGGGTTGTGGTGAAATGTACCATGTGGCTGTGGGGAGGGGTTGTGGTGAAGTGTACCGTGTGGCTGTGGGGAGGGGTTGTGGTGAAATGTACCATGTGGCTGTGGGGAGGGGTTGTGGTGGAGCATACCGTGTGGCTGTGGGGAGGGGTTGTGGTGGAGCGTACCGTGTGGCTGTGGGGAAGAGTTGACCACTGAGGCACTGCAGCCCCTATGGTGGGGCATGTCATCACTGCTCAAGGCCATCAACATGGATTCAGACAGGGAGGAATGGCCGGCCACTTCCTGCGAAAAGTACTGAGCTAGCTCTGTTTCTGAGCTCAGTGAGCCCTGCTGCGGAGAGGGGGGCAAACCACAGAAGAAGAAAGACATGAAAAGGAGTAGAAGAAGAAGAGTCATTGTTTTCATTTTAACTTGCACCTATGAAGTTCTGATTTTGGCAATTCGTTTTAAAAATCTGTTTGAGCTTGACTTTACCCTTACGAAAAAGTCACATGTAATTCACATGTGAAATCTTCCATTTCACATGTGAAAACTCACTTTCACATGTGAAACGTGCAATCTCACATGTGAAATGAAATATTCCACATGTGAAAATATAATGTGTGTCAAAGTCACATGTGAAACCTGCAATCTCACATGTGATTATGCTTTATTCACATGTGAAATAAAAACGTTCACATGTGAAAGTATAATGTGTGTCAAAGTCACATGTGAAACTTGCAATCTCACATGTGATTATGATTTATTCACATGTGAAAGACATTTTCCACATGTGATAATTTTATGTGTGTCAAAGTCACATGTGAAACGTGCAATCTCACATGTGATTATGATTTATTCACATGTGAATAACATTTTCCACATGTGAGAATTTAATGTGTGTCAAAGTCACATGTGAAACATGCAATCTCACATGTGATTATGATTTATTCACATGTGAATGACATTTTCCACATGTGAAAATGTTATGTGTGTCAATGTCACATGTGAAACTTGCAATCTCACATGTGATTATGATTTATTCACATGTGAAAGACATTTTCCACATGTGATAATTTTACGTGTGTCAAAGTCACATGTGAAACGTGCAATCTCACATGTGATTATGATTTATTCACATGTGAATAACATTTTCCACATGTGAGAATTAAATGTGTGTCAAAGTCACATGTGACACATGCAATCTCACGTGTGATTATGATTTATTTACATGTGAAAGACATTTTCCACATGTGATAATTTTATGTGTGTCAAAGTCACATGTGAAACATGCAATCTCACATGTGATTATGATTTATTCACATGTGAATGACATTTTCCACGTGTGAAAATGTTATGTGTGTCAATGTCACATGTGAAACTTGCAATCTCACATGTGATTATGATTTATTCACATGTGAAAGACATTTTCCACATGTGATAATTTTACGTGTGTCAAAGTCACATGTGAAACGTGCAATCTGACATGTGATTATGATTTATTCACATGTGAATAACATTGTCCACATGTGAGAATTTAATGTGTGTCAAAGTCACATGTGAAACATGCAATCTCACATGTGATTATGATTTATTCACATGTGAAAGACATTTTCCACATGTGATAATTTTATGTGTGTCAAAGTCACATGTGAAACATGCAATCTCACATGTGATTATGATTTATTCACATGTGAATGACATTTTCCACATGTGAAAATGTTATGTGTGTCAATGTCACATGTGAAACTTGCAATCTCACATGTGATTATGATTTATTCACATGTGAAAGACATTTTCCACATGTGATAATTTTACATGTGTCAAAGTCACATGTGAAACGTGCAATCGCACATGTGATTATGCTTTATTCACATGTGAATAACATTTTCCACATGTGAGAATTTAATGTGTGTCAAAGTCACATGTGAAACATGCAATCTCACATGTGATTATGATTTATTCACATGTGAAAGACATTTTCCACATGTGAAAATGTTATGTGTGTCAAAGTCACATGTGAAACATGCAATCTCACATGTGATTATGATTTATTCACATGTGAATGACATTTTCCACATGTGAAAATGTTATGTGTGTCAATGTCACATGTGAAACTTGCAATCTCACATGTGATTATGATTTATTCACATGTGAAAGACATTTTCCACATGTGATAATTTTACATGTGTCAAAGTCACATGTGAAACGTGCAATCGCACATGTGATTATGCTTTATTCACATGTGAATAACATTTTCCACATGTGAGAATTGAATGTGTGTCAAAGTCACATGTGAAACATGCAATCTCACGTGATTATGATTTATTCACATGTGAATGACATTTTCCACATGTGAAAATGTTATGTGTGTCAAAGTCACATGTGAAACATGCAATCTCACATGTGATTATGATTTATTCACATGTGAAATAAAAATGTTCACATGTGAAAGTATAATGTGTCAATGTCACATGTGACATGACATTTTCCACATGTGACAAAATAAAGTTGTCAAAGTCACATGTGCTTGTATCTACTCACATGTGAGCTGAAATTAATTTGAGTTTCACACATGATTAGATCTACTCACATGGAAATGAATACCTAACCACATGTGAGTAGTATTCACATGTGAAACACTTTTTCACAAACTAGTTGACATTTGAATAAAGGCAATCACATGTGGAAAATGTAAAATTAACACGTGCAACCTTTGTCAGATAAATAGGTCAAATGTACAGTAATGTATTCATTTTAAATGTATGTAAAAATAAAAACACTTAAAATGTGAATTATGGAATTAATGTGAAACTAATATCACGTATGTGGTTTAAAACTTTGCAACTTATAAACGTGAATGCATAGTTTACATAAAATTATGTAATTCAATTTAAAATGTTACTTTTCCTTTTTCAATTTAAAAGTGCTAAAGAGATGAACAACTGATCAGGTATGGAGTTAAGCTATCGGAAGCCGGTTCAGATGCATTTCTGTTTATGCATAGAGGCATTTAGTCCTAACCTGAGTTCATGTGCTAAAACAGTTGGGGAGATGAGGGCCGGTGCATGTGCAGTTCAGGAACACATCAGCATCAAACAGAAGGTCACTGGAGCACATGGGTCATCTTAAGAAGTCTTTATTTGGTGCAAATCAACACACTCGCTGACATTTCCAAAGTGAGAAGTCATTGGATTCACCAGAGTAAGAAATTGCCAAGCTGGCTCATCAATTAGCAACAATCCTCCAATGCAACCACATTGACAGACCAAAATAGAAAACAGTAAACATGTCAATTGCATAAACATATAACAGCAACACAACAGATGTATATTTAAAAATAATCAACAATGCTTATGAATTACCTTTTAAAGTCAGTACATTTTCTCATTCAAACCCAATGCTTAGTACATTACATTTGGGAATACTCGAGTAAGGAGGGCGTCGTGGCGAGCCACAATTGACCTATCGATAAGCCACGCCCCTCTGACACACACACGGCTTGACTGCAGCACAGCACTGAGAATACATGGCAGCCGTCACTGTTAAAAGTTATATCCCAAGGAGGCCTGATATCGTCAAGAAGCCATCAGAAAGGACTTCACATATGCCATGGAGGGTGATGTACAACATGTAAAGCTAGATATGGTGGTGACAAGTAGCCTAGATAGTTTATAGGTTAGGCAAATCCGTAACCAAACTCCATTCAAAAAGCATGGTGGGACTTAATGACAGGTCTATTGCTCATCAGCTTGGCAAGCGGCTGTGAGCCAGCGAAATGGGCGAGCCATCGCAGGGAAACCAACAAGGGATAATATTGTGACTCGAAAATTCCACAACATTGGACCTGAAGCAGCAAAAAATAATATCGGTCTTTAGTCCCTCTCAAAAAGGTTTGGCAACAAACAGATAATGAAACATGTGTCTTTCTTATATACAACAAATTTACCACACAAATCTGTGGGCTTTACAGCTGTGAGATTGCCAACATCATCAACTGCATGGATGTGCTTTATAGCTGCACCATGTGGAGCCAACAAGTGAGCGGGTGGTGTGATGGTATTCAGTCTTGCTGTTTGTAATGTTCTTAACAGGCAAAAAACATGCTGTTCTCCAGTCAAAGTTTTGACAGACACAAATGATTCAATTTGACTTGCTGTACCATTGCGTGTTTCAACTACTGAATCATTTCTTTTGGTTGCTTTTCTATACTTTGTGCTTTTATAGACCTGAGAATTGATTATGGCTTTGTCAGAAAATACAGCATAATCCTCAACAAGTATATTTAAAGAAGTCTCTACACAATATTTCTCAAAATGATTCAATTGCCGTCTTTCAAATTTACCAAAAAGAATGCTATCTTGGTACTGGTGAGCATTTTTTGTTGCACAATAGCCTGTAAGTAACCTGTCAAATACATTAATCACGTCGCCTTCTAAATAAAAACACAGCACCCAAATAAACAGTAGACAGACTTGGCTATAAACTGCCTCAATGTAGCCAGCATGCAAAATTCATGTGTTGTCTTTCATTTTTGTGATTGAATGATTAGCTTCAAAATTCACCTTATGCAGCCAATTGACCCATTGTAACACGACTTCCTGTCAGCTGTTTTACCTGCTAAAACGTATGTCTCACCTGGTCAAACCTAGTTTGACTCACATTATGAATCAGTTATGAGTTCAGAAGTTTCCGATTGTAATTTCAATTCCTGATATTTTTTCAAGACATAATTCAAACACAAGGTGAATAAGAAAATGTGGCACAATACAATCTTCTCTAATTTTATATAAAAGGGGCTTTGTGCAATTATTAATTAAGTTATTGGATTTATATAGCGCCTTTCAGGACACCCCAAAGTGCTTCACATATCAGGGGAGGGAGGGGGAGGGAACTCAACTCATCCAATCTCTGTCTGTCCCGGAAGTGATGTAATAAGTCCCACTGATGATTCATCAGTGATGTCATAAGAGCAATTGTGATGCCACCAGTGATGTCATAAAAGGAGTTATTACATCATTGGTGAAGACATAAGAGTCCCACTGATGATATCATCTGTGATGTCATAAGAGCAAAATCATGTTATGACATCACTAATTATGTAAAAAGTGATGTCATAATCTTCTTATATAAGCGAATGATATCACTGAGGGCTATGACTAATGCTGAGAAAAAGCAAGCTTCATGGGCCAGAGAACCTGCTGCTAAGCGAAAGCAGGCCTCCCGTGAGTGAAAGCAGGCCTATACAGGGCCAGTTCTATAAAAAGGGGAGCAAGTGGTCCCCCTTGTCCTGGACACATGCAATGATGGCAAATGGCAGTGAAGGCAGAATGTTGTGTTGCATCATGTCACCTTTCTCCGGGACAAAACGTTGCATTTGAACACACCCCGATGACCACAGCCGACCAGCAAGTAGGTTCTGGCCCTGCGTGAGACCTAGGACTCCATATGTTATGAAACAAAGCAGCATTTGCCTACCATTTTCACACTACTCTCACTGCTTCTAAGAGGATATGTCTGAAAAAGTTGCACTGGTGTTGTCAGCCCTTGTCGAGTCTTTTGCTTGAAAGAGTTGGAGGTGGATAATGAGAACATTTGTGTATGGAATTACCAGATGTGATCAAGTTGAAAAATTGAGCAGAAGGTCGTGTGCGTGCCCTCTTATCCTGCAGCTGCTTCAGCTGACCAGCCAATCTGATGTGATCTTTCTCACCCACACAGCCCGATGCTGATCAACATGTCCTATCGGCTGGAAAACCCAACGACTAGAGTTAACGGTGTGGGACGTGCCACAAAAACAAGGGTGACAGACGCGACAGTCAATTGACGACAGCCAAACGTCGCCTGTGTGTCAGGGCCTTTAGGGCTGTGTTGTTCAGGTCAGAGTAATTTGTGGGCAGTACAATGAGCCGTTATGATGCAGTTGAATTTGTTCTTGTATGCGGCAGGCATGGTGAAGAAACTTGAGGATGGCTGGATGGGGACTGCCAGCTAGTCCGACCCACCTCGCTGAGGAGGCAACTATAGGCCACTCTTCATAGCCTGCACCTACCAGCTAGTTAGCCGCTCTACTAGCTAGCCTACAACCTGCTGTCTTGTATGCAATAAACGATGCCAGCGGCTTGCTGGATCAGCGTTTACCTCCAATACTTTGTCATTCCTACAACATAGCTTTTTCCATGTTGGTGGGACCCCATGGATGGCTGCCCTTTTAATAGTTTCACCCCTGCCCTTCAAACAGCCTAAATCCGCCACTGAGGCCACTCCTGTTGTGACATCACAGACCTTTAACCTCTTTGTCCCTGCTTCCAAAAGTACATACAGTATGAGGGATCAGTCGATAAGGTTAACAAACTGGTGCAAAACAGCCATGGGAGCTTGAGCATCTCACTCTAGCTGGCTCTGCTGCTTACATTTTAAAAACTGCGACAGTTACACAACATTTGTACGACATGTTAAACTGTATATTAAACTCTTGAGCTACTTTTGCTCTTACTGAGAATGTCAAAATATAAGCGATGTGATGTATATTTTTTGAGATATTAACATTGGCACTACTCATACTAGTTAACTGCTACGGGGATCAGCATTTCTGGGGGATTGATCGTCACGCTGATTCGTCCGGGAGCGTACCTATGTTCCCCGGGTCCTATGTTCCCCGGGTGCTATGTTCCCCGATTTTGTGGGACCGGGGAACATAGAACCCTTTCTATGACGCTAGTCCGACCTCATGTTAGTCCGACCGGGGCCGGGTGCTGACGGCCCCTAACCCCCACCCAACCCTCACCCTAACCCTGACCTCACAGGCGCACCCGGCCCCAGTCGGACTAGCGTGAGGTCGGACTAGCGTGAGGTCGGACTTGCGTTCGCTAGTCCGACCGTTAGTCTGACCGGGGCCGGGTGCTGACGGCCCCTAACCCCCACCCAACCCTCACCCTAACCCTAACCTCACAGGCGCACCCGGCCCCAGTCGGACTAGCGTGAGGTCAGACTAGCATGAGGTCGGACTTGCGTTCGGCCCCAATCGGGGAACATAGGACCCGGGGAACATAGGACCCGGGGAACATAGGGGTGACCCCATTCGTCCGATACCCACAATACTGCATTTATGGGGGGAAAAATGTTTTTCCGTCATTGTGAACACTGGCTGCACCAGTGCACACAAGTTATGCTCTGCCCACATATGGTCTGCCAATTCTGTTGACTCATTCAAAAGGCAGATAAGACCATGGAGAAATACAGTCGATCCATGGAAATGCATGCACTCATGTAGTTAGTTAAGTGGAGTAGATTTGTGCACAAACCTGGTTTGCAAGACGCCGGATACAAATACATGTGAAGGTAATGTTATATACAACGACTGGCGACCAATAGCACTAACCCCCATAGCCAGCAAGTGCCTGGAAAAACTAGTAATATCACACATCCGCCCCCTGCTCCCCTCCACACACGAGCCCCTGCAATTCGCATACCGCACCAACAGGAGCACAGAAGACGTAGCCCTAGTGCTGCACACGGCCCTCTCCCACCTGGAGGCAAAGGACACAAAAGTAAGAACGCTGTTTGTGGACTACAGCTCAGTGTTCAACACCATTGTGCCCTCCAGGCTGGTCGAGAAGCTCAAAGATCTAGGCCTGAGCAAAGCGATATGTGACTGGATATTGGACTTCCTCACAGACCGACAACAGGTGGTAAAAAATAGACGATCGCATCTCCTCCCCTCTGACCATCAGAATAGGAGCGCTGCAGGGCTGTGTCTCCAGCCCCTACTGGTACACACCCACGACTGCGTGGAAACCCAAACATCAAACACCATCGTGAAGTTTGCTGATGACACAGCAGTGGTGGGGCTGATCACGGCGACGAGACGGCCTACAGGAAAGAGGTGGCTGTCCTGGAACAGTGGTGCCAGGACAACCATCTCTCCCAGAACGTGGCTAAGACCAAGGAGGTTATCACAGACTACAGGAGAGAAGGAGGGGAGCACCGCCCGATCACCATCTACAGCACGGCACAGGGTTGGACAGCTTCAAGTACCTAGGTGTCAACATACACCAGGACCTAACTTGGACCAGCCACACCACCTCTGTTGCCAAAAGGGCACAACAACGCCTGCATGGTCTCAGGCGACTAAAGAAGTTCGGCCTGAGTCCCATGATACTCAAAGACTTCTACAGAGGCACCATTGAAAGCCTGCTGACCGGCTGCTTCACCTCCTGGTACGGGACTGCGAAGGACCTCAAATCACTGAGGAGAGTGAGACGCGCTGCCCAGCACGTAACAGGCTGCGAGCTGCCGGAACTGCAGAACTTATCTCAGCGCTGCCTCAAGAGGTCCCAGAAAATAATCAAAGACTCAACAAACTGTTCTCCCTGCTACCATCAGGGAGGAGATACAGAACCCCAAAAACTCGGACAAGCAGGCTGTACAGTTTCATCCCCCAGGCCACCAGACTCTTAAATAACAAATAAAACACACCCAGTAATGACTCAAACCCCCCCGAGCAATATGCAATATATAACATGGGAAAAATGCAATACTATACGACAGCTGTAACTTTGATGAAGATTTCCTGATGTTGGATATCAGATACAAGAGTGAGTGATAATGACACGTGTACTGATGATGATGATGATGATGATGATAACTGCGACATGTAGGGTCACAACGCAGCCCAAGAATTTCACACGGTTGTACTTGTAAAGCGAGTGACAATAAACATCTTGTATCTTGAAGCAGAGATGGGGACTTGGACTTGAGACTTGGACTTGAGTGGGACTTAAGTAACACACAGTGACTTGAGACTTGACTTGAGACTCGTCATCAAAGACTTGGGACTTGACTTCGATTTGAAGCTTTGGGACTTGGGAACAATCTTTATTTTTCTTTCTAACAAATTGTATTTTTTGTTTAATTAACATTAAGGAAATGTCTACTAATGTCATCACTAATCATTGCTGCTACTGTATTGTAATAGATAAAGGAGTGATGATAATGCTACATGCTTTGGATTCCTTATTTTTATCAATGCAGACCGGATGGCATGCAGTAGATGATAGAACGCTCATCGATAGGGACTTGAGACTTGACTTGGACTTGCACCTCAAAGACTTGTGAGCATCTCTGATGAAGCAGTAGATTTGACTATCAAAAATGTGCAGCTGCTCTGCAGATTTTTTTTTACCTAGAAACACACTAAAACCCAACTATCTACGACCTTTGATGAACATAAAAGGTCACTTTACAGGGCTCATGGCGAGGGTTACAATCCTTTCAGGCAAAAAAGCCACCAGTTTCACAAATGACAACTTGTGCTACCATCCCCCACCTCTGTTGTCCAACTGCAGTCTGCAACTTCAAAGGGGGCCGTTAATTAACTGCTGCAGCATGCAGTGCAGGAGAGCCACACAATATCGTCCATTCATTCTGCTGTATTTTCTTCTTCTTTAAATCCACTCAACATATTGAACCAAGTTAGTCTGAGATTGCTGTTGACATGCTTCAGAGTCAGACTAAACCAAGGCCATATTTATTTGTTTCAAGGTAAACTTCCCCAAAACCAATGTAGCTCTGAACTGTCTCTTTAACCACATCACATGCTTGCTGCTGTATTAAGCCAGGGCACAACAAAGACTGTTTCAAGACCTTTTGTGCCAAAAGGCATCCAGTCTGCCAGAAAGAGCAGAAGAAGTTGTATTGCCTGAACCCACATGTTCAGCAAGCTGAAGCAGAGACCGCCAGGCGCCAGTGAAACGCTGTGGGCGGTTCCAGCGGCAGGGGGCGCGAGGTAAATGGACCAATCAGACACGGAAATAGAGCAAGACAGCCTATCAAGATCAGCGTCAAAGCGGCTTTCACAGGAGGCAAGCCGCCGAGCGTTTCATGATGTGCACGTACCGTGAGACAAGGTATGCAGGCGCTACCAAAACATTTATGAAGGCCCCAGCACTAGCGGTGTCTACGCATGCGCGCAGACCTTGGCGCTGAAGTGCACCCTAGAACGCGGAGTCCCGAGAGGTATAGCAAAAAGAGTAAAATAATAAGTAAGTAATAAAATGGCAGAGGCGGAACCCTGGGTGTTTGTCCACTGGACAGAAGGCAACGAGGTCAGCATACTCAAAGAACGATTTGTTAAAAATAATCCAGACTTAATTGGTTTGGTTGAACACGGATGCCACACCCGCAAACCACCCAAACATGGCTGGAAAATGTACCTGGCTAAAGTGTTGGCAGTCAGAGGTAAGTAAACACAACTACAAATATACTTTTAGTCGCAATGTATGACATTGGAAGTAGCGTTAAGCTTCCCCTCCCCCACCCGCAGGTCTGCTCTCTGCACCTGTGCATAATGGCGGCCATGCCATGTGGTTGCCATTCCATCGCCAAGTTAAACAATCGCAATTTCAGTCTGCGGCAGCAACATTTGGAAATGTAGAAATCTTCATACATCTACAGACGTATTCCTTGTAGTTGCATGCTTTGCCGTTTATGCAGCGCTATGTTGAATTATATTATTGGATAATTAGATATGTCTGACTGATGTAACTACAGTATGTAGAATGACATTGTATGATTAATGGTTTAGTCTCTAACATGATATAGAACTATGTAGAATGACAATATTGTATGATTAGAACGTTGACGTGGTGTGTGCAGGACGGACAGTTTTAGTTGACGGTGGTGTGTGTGCAGGACAGACAGTTTGGTTGACGGTGGTGTGTGTGCAGGACAGACAGTTTGGTTGACGGTGGTGTGTGTGTGTGCAGGACAGACAGTTTGGTTGACGGTGGTGTGTGTGCAGGACAGACAGTTTGGTTGACGGTGGTGTGTGTGCAGGACAGACAGTTTGGTTGACGGTGGTGTGTGTGTGTGCAGGACAGACAGTTTGGTTGACGGTGGTGTGTGTGCAGGACAGACAGTTTGGTTGACGGTGGTGTGTGTGTGTGCAGGACAGACAGTTTGGTTGACGGTGGTGTGTGTGCAGGACAGACAGTTTGGTTGACGGTGGTGTGTGTGCAGGACAGACAGTTTGGTTTACGGTGGTGTGTGTGTGTGTAGGACAGACAGTTTGGTTGACGGTGGTGTGTGTGCAGGACAGACAGTTTGGTTGACGGTGGTGTGTGTGTGTGTGTGTGTGCAGGACAGACAGTTTGGTTTACGGTGGTGTGTGTGTGTGCAGGACAGACAGTTTGGTTGACGGTGGTGTGTGTGCAGGACAGACAGTTTGGTTGACGGTGGTGTGTGTGTAGGACAGACAGTTTGGTTGACGGTGGTGTGTGTGCAGGACAGACAGTTTGGTTGACGGTGGTGTGTGTGTAGGACAGACAGTTTGGTTGACGGTGGTGTGTGTGCAGGACAGACAGTTTGGTTCACGGTGGTGTGTGTGCAGGACAGACAGTTTGGTTCACGGTGGTGTGTGTGCAGGACAGACAGTTTGGTTGACGGTGGTGTGTGTGTGTGTAGGACAGACAGTTTGGTTGACGGTGGTGTGTGTGCAGGACAGACAGTTTGGTTGACGGTGGTGTGTGTGTAGGACAGACAGTTTGGTTGACGGTGGTGTGTGTGCAGGACAGACAGTTTGGTTGACGGTGGTGTGTGTGCAGGACAGACAGTTTGGTTGACGGTGGTGTGTGTGTGTGCAGGACAGACAGTTTGGTTGACGGTGGTGTGTGTGTAGGACAGACAGTTTGGTTGACGGTGGTGTGTGTGTGTGTGCAGGACAGACAGTTTGGTTGACGGTGGTGTGTGTGCAGGACAGACAGTTTGGTTCACGGTGGTGTGTGTGTGCAGGACGGACAGTTTGGTTTACGGTGGTGTGTGTTGCGCAGGACGGACAGTTTGGTTGACGGGGGTGTGTGTGTGCAGGACAGTTTGGGGGGACAATTTTTTTATGTATGTTATGGAACATCACTAGACTAGTCCTATAGTTTTCCTATAATACTACTCTGATATGGACTTAACTCTTTGTGGGTTTATAGTGACCTTACCATGTTGTGTACAGTATCAGTATAGTATTTTAAGTTAAGTAGACCATGCCCTTCATTCAGCGCCCCTGTCATCAACAGTTAAGAGATGTTCTTGTGTCATCACCATAATCTATTGTTGCACAGTTCATTTGTTTGTGTAACCCAGGCCTATTTTAACCCTTACAGATAGTCATGAAGAAATCAAAAGGGTTGAGAAGGAGTGGCTGGCTGCCGCACCTGCCATTATGGAAACCGCACATGCACCGAGGAAGAGGAGGACATTGACAAAGGAGGATGAGGTGGTCGATGTAGATCCACCACAGAAAGCCAAGAAGGTTAGATCAATATAAATGTGGTTATTTTCATAATTTGCAGTGAGGGATAGTTGGGATTTTTGGACATGGGGTTGTGTGAGGTACTTATCAATAACCAATCATTCCAGATGTAAATATGATCTGTACATAGTGACCGGTTACATGCACACCTCAGGTTTTTGCCCATATTAGGAAAAAGACAATATTTCGACTAAATTAATAATCCACCACTATGCAGCCGTAGCTTGCCTCCCCCATATGGGGGCGATGCAGGTAGAATCATCAGTTTTTCTGTTGAGAACAAACCGTGATGGGAGGTTTGACTCTTTTTACTAACTCAAGTTTGTATGAGTCATTCACTAAAGAGTTGGGTTTTTGAGTCACCTGAATCCGTTACCCCCAGGACCTGGGAAATCACCCTTGCCCCCCACCCAGAGCAGCTCACAAGAGACGTCCGATTCTGCTAGTCTGCTGGGTAACTTTCGGTGTAACCCTCGAGTTGCTCTGAGTCTGCTAACTTGAACGGGCTACAATAATTTAATCATGCAGCACTTTCTAAATGTTATTGGATAAAATGGATACATTTCTGATAGTGAAACGAGTCATTCACTCAAAAGCATGTATCCAGCTCAGCAGCTGACTCCAGACCAGCAGTCTACTCGCACCCGCTGAACCGAGCTCCACCCACTCAGACTCAGTTAACCTCGCGTCACCAGTCTCTTCCTCCTGCGGAGAAAGAGCCTGGTTTGCATCGTTCAAGATTCTGAAATCCGGTCTAGACCACGCCCCTAGACACTGAACTTCCACGGGAACCTCGCTCAACACTTTAAGAAAATCGACTCAAGATCAATAATATTACATCTAAATGTTGCTTCTGTAACGTCACAATAAAATTACAGTAAATATAATCTTTGTTCATGTTTTATCTGCATAAAAAACGACGAAATTAAATAAATACAAAAATAGCTGTGTGCAGACGGCATGCATGATTAGCTAACGTTAACGATACCTCTTTTGTCTCGTCGCATCCTCGTTTACACTTTTGGTTGGTGTGTCAGGCGATGGTGGCGGCTGTGCCATTTTGGATAAAACCAAAGTGTTTACAAAGTCGTATTCTTTCTATATAACTAGTGTCAAGCTAGCGTCAACTAGCCACATGCCGCACAAGGGGGTTCCGCTATCATATCCGGTGATATCCGCTATCATATCATACCCAGACTAGCACATTACATCAGTCACTGATCCAGGCCTGGAATATTATTGCAGTGCCTTTTTTCGTCCACTAGATGGCAGCAGACCATGTGCCATTCTTAGTCTCTACTGAATTACATCTGTATGTAATGTTGGGCTATTTCAGTGCTTACCTGATAGCCCAAGTCGGATGTTTATCGCTATTATTATTTTATATTAGCCTTGTTACATGCACACTGTAATATCGCTTACTGACATTTGTGAGTTACAATTCCTGTGGGCTTTACTAAATCGACAGTTTATAGTATAATACATAATTGTGACACACATTCAATTCTGTTGTTTATTGTTTTCAGAACCACACACAAACTGAACCATTGAAAGAGCGTGTGTTAACTGGCATGTTAATAAAGATCATTGAGAAATAGACTAGCATCCGGTTAAGTTCTTATCGGGCACCCTGCAGCGGCCCTGGGTCCAACAACTACCAGTCAGTTTAAGTTCAACAAGTGCAGCCTTTCAAGCCCACCGCTTTTATATTTATTGATGCCCATCCCTATTCCATACTGATTGATATATTGAGTACATGGCAATAGATGGTGATTGGGTAGATGTTGGTGGGGTGCTTGACTAATAACAGATGAAGATGAAATAACATTAAGCTTTCTCATTATCACTGCATATGTTGTGTACTAAAATTCTGTTTAATGTACAGGCATTCCATCCTGCATTCAGGACTGTATTGAAAAGGCGATTGCACAGGTAATGTGAACAGATTAAATCCTAATAATGTTACTATAGCCTTTTCCAAAAAATAAAATAAAAATAACATTACCAACTTAGTATACAGGGTTTCTGCACAGGTAGGGAATCTGAGGGGCACGGTGGCACAGTGGTAGCACTGTCGCCTCTCAGCTAGAAGGTCCTGGGTCATCAAAAATAAAGGATTTCTGTGTGGAGTTTGCATGTTCTCCCTGTTCCCCCTGGGGGTTCCTTCAGATAGGAACCCCTCAACAATACATGCAAAATCCTGGTTGCTTCAACGGTGCCTCGTCTGGTCGGTCTGGGAAAGTATGAAAATAAGAGTATGGGGAAATATTTGTTTCCTGACTGTCTCTTGTGATTATCTTGACTTTGGTTTTCTAAAATATAAAATTAGGAATTTACAAAATAATTGTATCATACAATACAAGCATTTTTGTTTCAAGCTATTTATAGTGGAGAGCCAGTGCAGGCAAAACCAGGTCCAAGGGGCAGTGTTGGGAAGTATCTGAATAGATGTATTCAGAACACTGTATTCAGAATAGAAAATATTAGTATTATTTATTCAGTCCACTTACATTTTAAATTTGTGGTATTCTGAATACAGTTCCTTTCGTAAAAAAATTGAATACTTGAAGGGAATATTTTTACTTGCTCTAAAATTCATATGAAGCACGCAATTTGTTGGCGTGCACAATGTAGCCTACCTGCCTCCCTACAACCCTGCTGCTCTATCTGCCCGTCCCTGAGACACCTGCACTGTTCACACTTCATTTGACAAATGATAATCCTTCCTTCCTTTTAAAAGGCCTTGGCTCATGCAAACTGCATTGCATAGTTGAATTCACTACTGTTGACAAAATGCACTATTGTAAGCCGCTTTGGATAAGTATCCACTAAATTATGTAGCTTAATGTAATATGTAAATTTAAGTATTCCAAAAGTATTCAAAGTATTCAGAATAGGTTACTTTATTTGAGTAATGTAGTGGAATACGTTAAAAAATACATTTTAAGGCATGTATTCAGTTTTCTGTAATGGAATACATTTTATTGGCGTATTTTGCCACTGGTATTCTTTTAGACACACGTGTGCATTTGGGGGCAGTCTGCAAGGCTTTCTGAGGTGCATTTTCAGGATTGAGAAAGCAAGACGGACTCGGAAATATTTAATTTTTTGGTCCTAGCGCATAGCAACGGCAGTGGTGTAGTGCAGGGAACTGTAACATCCATATCTTATGAAAAATACAGGACGTCAAATTATTTTTCTTGTTCCCAAGCAATGAAAAGGAGTACGTTTTAATAATGTGGTGGATGTAGGAAGAGGCGGTGCTCGCAGAGCATTTGTTTGCCTGAAGCATCCATTACTTGCACTTAAACAGAGCATGACATCACTGTAGGCAAAGTTATTGCGAATAGTCTGAGAAATCTAACGAGAAGTATGGAACTGTGCATATGGAGAAGAACATTTCAGACCCATGTGGAACACCTTACCAAGAAAGTGAGACGAAAAATCGGGTTCTTATACAGGAACAAAGCCTGTTTTTCATTTGAATCTAGAAAGACCGTTGTTCAGTCCTTAATTTTGTCTGTATTGGATTATGGTGACGTTGTATATGCACATGCCACTTCCACTACCTTAAAGCCACTTGATGCGGTGTATCACAGTGCCCTGCGCTTTATAACTGGTGATAGATTTCTCACGCATCAATGTATTTTATATGAGAAAGTGGGTTGGCCTGCTCTGTCGGCTCGAAGGGAGCAGCACTGTCTATTATTCATTTATAAAGCCCTGATCGGGAAGCTTCCTTCCTACCTATCATTGCTGATCAGTCTCAGTGATATATGCTATAGGACACGTTCACAATCCCACATCAGATTGTTTATACCTCGTGTAAGGACAGACCTAGGAAGGACTGCCTTTTCTTTTTATGGCCCTGACAGATGGAATAAGCTCCAGAATATTTTAAAATTGGACCAATTTATTCCTTTTAATTCTTTTAGACTACTCCTTGAAAATACCCTGCAAACTGTGTGCTCTTGTTTTATTTGATGTAATCCTCTGCTGTTGTGTTTTGTCTGGTAACATGTTTTCAATAGGGATGCACCGATCGATCGGCACGTGACCGGAAATGGCCGATTTTCACGTGATCCGCCTCGATCGGTGATCTGCGCCGGTCACTCTAAATAGCCGATTCTGTGAGCCGATTTTCACATGACGTGCGCGCACCCCAAAGCACCGAGACAGGCACCCAGCCACCACACCACACACGCCAGCATACCTTCCTCGTTGTGGATTTTTTTCACCGTCAGTGAAGTAGACAAATCTCGCAGTTTGTCACACATGCAAGTCGAAAATAAGCCGTGGAGACAGAGGTGCGGCCGAGTCCCGCTCGGCTGGAGTCAAGTCTGAGCGGCTCGCTTCACCTCACTGGCCCCCCTCTCTCTGCTCTCTCTACCCGGGAAGCAGTGCTGCTGCACCCGGCCACAGTGCACAACCGATTGGCGAGGTGAACGCGAGCATTGTGTCCACCATTCCCCGACCTGCCTTTTCCATTCCACATCAGCGCTGGTGCCTCAGCCTGTCAGTCATGTTGTTACGTAGATACAGGAGAGACTATTTGTTTCGTATTGCAAATAGAACGACGGACATAATAATAAAAATGCATCGGACTCACAAGTGTGCAAGGATTTCTGTGCGTGACGATATTTTTTCGGATGCCAGATAAAAATACGCATACCAAACTTTGGACTGTGTGTAAACTCCGCCTGATATTCAGACTGAAGATCGTTACTGTAACTCATAAACTCATTTCCCCTCTACTCAAGAGGACTGGTCTGGAGCCAGGCTATAAACTCCTTGTCCATGGATCATTTTGATGTTCTGTTGCACCTGTTTTCTTTTGGAAAAGTAAATGCATGATAGCTGTGGGATATAGGCTATTGGATTTAATTTAATTGTTGTATTCATTGTATTTGCACAAAAAAGCTCTGTCCAGTAGCCTAACCTGGAACACTTTTATTTTGAGATGTGTTTGAGTGAGATGGTCCTACTTCATGCAAAAGATAAGATAAGATTATTTGGATCCCCATTAGATGTAAGAATTGTTCTATGAATCTTAATTTTCAAACAAAGTTACAAAAACGTTTGTGTAAGCTGTTAATTGTTGTTTTTAGAAAAAAAAATCGGAATCGGCAAAAATCGGTATCGGCAAGTCAGACTATTCAAAAATCGGAAATCGGAATCGGCCAAGAAAATGGCAATCGGTGCATCCCTAGTTTTCAATGTAAATGTTTTACTGTAACAGGGCTCCCTTGAAAATGAGAGCTTGCTCTCAAGGGATTTTTCCCTGTATAAATAAAGGTGAAATAAAATAAAATAAAATAAAAAAGTATGTAATTTTGAAATGGAAACTGTGTAGGAACCCTGGATGTCATTTGGGATTACAATTGATAAATAGTGCATTCATTTTTACTATAAATGTGTGGCACAGAACTAACTTGTTTTTTCCCAATTGTTTTGATACATCTCTATTAGAGAATTTACAGTACAGTCTAAATTCTACAATGATGAATAATTCTGAATTTTCCTTTAGTGTCTTCCCAAGGGTACTTTGTCTTACTTGGACCAAGTGGAACAGCAGTTCCGCTACCAGCCTGAAGTTTACTACGAATTCAAGGAAATAATGGATGGTCACATGTCTCGAAGGTTAGGACACTGCTCGATTTGTCTGACCAAAAACACACTGTGGCGTTAGGTTCCGCACCCAAGCTCTATCACTTTTCTAGTTTGATTGGTCTGCCATATTAGGAGTTCTTCGTCTCGGTTATTGGATTGCAGTACAGTAGCATCACTAATTTGCATGATGCAGCACTAATATAATGAACTGTCCTGTAATCTACAGTAGGGACAGGGTACAAGGTGTGGTTAACAAAAGCAAAAGCAATGTTTGTGTTCTGCAAGAATCTTTACAAACGAGGAACACTTTTATGACTTGTGAAGCCTAAATGTGATTTTCAAGGAATGCTCAAAACAAGTCATAAAAGTGTTCCTCGTTTGTGAAGATTATCTTGCTGAACACAAACTTGGCTGTTTCATAACTCTTTTTTTATTCACAGACCTTATTTCATGCATTTAACTGAAATCCCCATACAGAAATCCCATTCACTTTACCCATTATGACAGTGATTTTTGGATAAGCCTACAAAAATGTCATCCATGCAGTACTCTGCGAAGTGTGTGTGTTTGAGCAAAATTGCGTTCGGCCACAGCTCTGTCTTTTTACAGCGATCGGACAGAATCTTTCAGGAAGTGTAAAGAGCACCCCTGCAGGTGTCCTAACAGAGCCAGATATTTTAAATGTTAAACAGTGGAGGAGACATCTGATTGGAAAAGACATTTGAGAGTTGAGACCGTGAAATTAGTCGATTCCCATTCCTAAGCTTATCTATGTCCAGCGCTGTAGTAAAGTCACTATATCTCGAATCACCAGTTTTTGAGTCAAGTCCTCATTACCTGAGTCACAGTCTGAAATTACTGAACATACGTGTGAATCCCCATGTAGGTGGAACACGTGCTGTGCCTGCCCTTGCATGAAGTTGAATGATATCACAGTATCAATATATACAGTATATGCCAGATCTTCTTATCTATAGTATAGGCTCTATATACTATAGATCTTAGAACAAAAGGTCGAGTTCCCCTGGTATAGAGCATAGTTTCCCTAACTGTGGCTCCGCCTGGTGGTCCGCCAGAGAATTGCAAAAACAAAAACCATACGCATTAATCATGAGGAGTAGCAGCATTTTCTGAAATCACACACGCATATGTATATATATATATATGTATATATATATATATATATATATATATATATAGCCTACCTTATGGTACTTGAACGGAAATGTTTAAGAACCCCTGCTATAGAGCACCGCAGGAATGAGTCTGCTAGTAGGTTGTTGGACCCTCTTGGGAAAAGTGAATAGGGTTTTAGAATGAGGATTTCAAATGAGGATTTCACTAAGATGTATGAACGAATCTGAGTCCTAGTCTCCCATTTCCGAGTCTGAATGCTTGAGTCCAAGTCTTGAGTCAAAAGTCCTGAAAATGTGCCCAGCACTTGGACTGGAGTCAAGTCAGACTAGACTACATCGCTGTCTACGTCAGCAGTGGATTTGAATGTACCGTGCCTGTTTTGCGTTTCCAGGATCGACACATCTGTGGTCATCAGCAAAGTGTCCCAGCTCTTCAAAGGTCACCCTGACCTCATCATGGGATTCAACGCCTATTTGCCTCCAGGCTACAAGATGGAGGGTCAGACGAACGACCTGGAGAATCTTACCATAGCAACCACCATCCCTCCACCCCTTGAGACTCAGGCAACCCTGGCCAAAATGAGCAAGGTGAGTGCAGACTGAAACTTGACTTTCTCTTTCTTTCTTTCTTGAATTCTTTCTTGAATTCTTTTTTCCTTTCTTTCCTGTTCTATGCACCACTTTGGTTTATTTTTAATATGTACATTATTTTATTCAGTGGGATCCTTTAGTTATGATTTTTTGAGTCACTATCCCAGTTTGGTTGTTGGTGCCAAAAGTTGTTTTCCAGAGTTGACACATACTGATCTTACTCATTTCATTCTGCCACCTTCATGCTGGGTTTCCACAGTACTGCCACAGCGGTAAAAGTGGGGCTTTATTTATTTAAATGTTTTCTTTCTTCTTCTTTCAAAAAGATCCCCCTCACTGCTACCACAGCAGTGCTGCAGTAGCTACTGCAGCACTGCTACCACAGCAGTGCTGCAGTAGCTACTGCCACAGCAACGCAGCCAGATTAAAACAGTAGCATTTGTAATGTGTGTGTGTGTATATTTAATGTGTATATTCTCTCTTTGCAGTGCACTCCAGGAGGTTCAAAAATTGCGGAAAAAGTTATGTCCTCACCTGTAAGTTACCTCTTGAACCTCAGTTGCATCATCTGACTTAGTTTGAAGAGTGATTGTAAAACTATATTAGGAAATGTAAAGGCACTACAGACAGGCAATCTTCTGTCACTTTGTCAGATGCTTCTATGGCATTTCCCTGTGAGATGCAGTGTTTCCCACACAGACACAACTCCCCCCCCCCCCCCCCCCCCCCCCCCCCAATTATTCAATGTGTAGAATTTGATCAAAATCAATCTCTAATGTATCTGATGTCAAGTAACTTTTGTCATTTGGAGGTGCAAAGACCAGGGGTGCATTCAGAGCCTGAAGGAGTGAAGCTGCCTTCTAGATCTCCGCTCTGGCGGCTGGTTGCAGTATGGCACTTAAGGCCTGGTTCCCCATGTTAGTTGATGGGGAAAGGTGAAAGTGAAAGAATCATAGAACACGTCAGATAATTGTTTTCCAATGGTGGTTTCTATAATTTTCGATAGGTCTTATCACGCTAATGCCTCTCCAAGTGCTCATTTTTATGATCAGTTTGTATTTAAGTAGCTATTTGATAAATAACAATTTTATAAATCGGCCAATCAATGGCTCGTCCCCTCATGCTGCCTTCAGGTGCTCCTCTGATATTTCGTATTTACCGTGGTAAGACATAGTGGTTGACGGCAACACTAGTCTATGCTGCTTGCTTCTCAACCCTGCAGTGAGGGGTACCGTAAATTCCGGACTATAAGACGCACCGGTCTATAAGCCGCGGGACCAAAATTGACTATTTTTTTCTTCTATAAGCCGCACCGGTCTATAAGCCGCGGGTGTTTTGATGTTTAATTACCATATGAAAGGGTTCGTGCACAGAGAGGAATGTCGGGAAAGAGATCGCTGTTTGGGGAAGCTCCCATTTATTAACATTTCAACAAAACAAAACAAAAGTCAGGTCACTAATCCCCAGACAAAATCACACAACAATAGGCTATATGTGCAGCAAACCTGTAACCAGAGAAGTCAAGTCACTAATCCTCGTCTTCCTCTTCTTCCTGCGTACTGAAACCACCAAAGTCCTCATCTTCAGTGTCGGAAACGAACAGGTTCAGGGTGGCTTCGTCAACCACTCTCCTCTCTCCTTCATTGTCACTCAAAACCAACGAACTCCTCTTCGTCACTGTCGGCATCGAACAGCCTCTGAAGCCTCTGACGGCCCTCAGCGCCAGCTGTGGCGGCGTCATCCTCTTCATCCCGCAGCAGTCCAGCGTTTTGGAACCCGTTGGTGATTGTGGATGTTTTCACACTCCTATAATATTCCGCTTCTACTGCTCGTCTTGTTGTGAATATTCCTTGATCTTCCTTTGTGTGAATTCGCCGAAGTTTGTGATTTTCTCCTGGTAGTCGGGGGAGGGAGTTGGCCGAGTGGCCGTTTGCTTACCGTAATTACCATATGTAAGTGGTCACGCACAGAGGGGATTGTCGGGAAAGAGCTGGCTGTTTGAGGAAGCTCCCATTTACCGTATTACCGTAACATTTCAACAAAACAACATAACACAACACCACCGTTGTTTATTTTTACAGTGCACACAGTGTCCGCGGTGTGGTGAAAAGAGGGCAAGAGAGGAAATTAAAACAGAAGTGGATTTATAGTTAGAAAGAGTGCTAAAGAAGAGAGAATTCCGTTTTTTATTTTTTTATTTTAGTTACTCACAGTACTATTGACCAGTCCAACTCAAAAGATATTCGGCAGTTTCACTTTGAGCTCTTGTTCCGCCGCTGTCCATCAATGGTTATGACGAGTCTCGCTGGGTACAGTACGCCAAAGCGATATCCATTGACTCGATGATGCTGTTGTATGTTGCGCGTTTCTGTTGCACCAACGCGGAGAGGTCCTGCCGGACGAAAAAGCGCGTACCCTCCCAGGTGAGGGGCTTCTTCCCCGCAGCCTGGAGGATGAGTTGACGGTCGGGCCAGCGGAGTAGGCAGATGAAGATGGCCCTCGGTGGCAGGCCGGGGTCTGGACGTGGCCGAGGCGCCCGGTGTGCCCTGTCCACCTCTGGTGGTTTCTCGCCTTCCTTCAGGTCCAGGATGTAACACAGGATTTTGCCACGAAAGCGTCCATGTCACCCATCTCAGCTCCCTCTTTTACATTGATCAGGCGAATGTTATTTCTTTTACTCCTGCTGATTAAGTCATCAACCTGCGTGTGCAGGGTTTCGATTTTGCATTTTATCCATTTTCGGACTCACTGTGTTGTTTTTGTCCTCCAGTGCGCGGATGCGCTTTTCCGCATTATAAACTCTGTTCACGGTTGCCTTAGTTTCTTTAGTGAGTGAGTGGATGGACTTCTGCACGTTTTCAAACTTGTTTTCAAGCTGCTCAAAACCTCTGAGCGATGTCGGACTTAATCGATAGTGTTTCACGGAGTAAAAGTTTAGCCCAAGCCGTGTATCTCCAGCCTCCAGCAGGTGAGTCATTTCCTCATTCATGGCGTGATTGCTTCGTCTTTTTCTTTCTGCTTACCTGTGTTGTGTTATGTTATGTTGTTAAAAGAGGGCAAGAGAGGAAATTAAAACAGAAGTGGATTTATAGTTAGAAAGAGTGCTAAAAAAGAGAGATTTTTTTTTTTTTTTTTTTTTTTTAAATCCATAGATAAGCCGCACCGTTATATAAGCCGCAGGGGCCAAAAAACGGGAAAAAAACCGCGGCTTATAGTCCGGAATTTACGGTACTTGGCTTGATGCGACCACACCGCAATAAAGGAAATGGTTTCGAGAAAGGTGCGCGGAGTAACGTTGGTTTGGAACTGAAGTTTCCAATGAAAGTAAATAATTAATGAGGATATTCCCTCTTTACAGTGCACTCCAGGACGTTCCACACAGGGAAGAAGCCCACTCTCATCACCAACTGTAAGTTACCTCTTTAAAGCAACATTTTGGGAGATTAGTCTATTTGACATATTCCCGTAAGACGAGAAGATTAATGCCCTTCTCTTCTCGAAAGCATGAAATGCAAACTGCAATTTCTCAAAAAGTCCAAAAAGCTTAAAGGGATAGTTTGGTTTGTTTGAAGTGGGGTTGTATGAGGTACTTGCATACAGTCAGTGTACTACATGCAGTAGAATGCAGCCAGCGCGGCCCCAGTTTGGAGACCGGCCATGTCACGCAAGTAGAGCTGTCTGCTGGGTGTGAAGGGGGCCAGGAGCAAGAACATAAAAAACAGAAAAACTACGTAAAATGCTTCTATACTGCCCACCTGGCATAATCCAAGTCTCCACAAGCCCTGAGATGCCAAGTTGACTTGAAAATATGTCATTTACACCCTTTTTTTAGCTGAATTATTCACTGTAGCCAGGTGCAGAGGCAGCTCAAAATAGTGAAAGTGAAGTTGCTCCGCCTGACTACATTGAAGATTTCAGCAAAAAAATGGGTGTAAATGATGTCTTTTCATGTCAACTTGGCATCTCAGGGCTTGTGGAGATGTGGATTATGCCAGGTGAGCAGTATAGAAGCATTTTATATAGTTTTTCTGTTCTTTTTTACGTTCTTGCTCCTGGCCACCTTCACACCCAGCAGACAGCTCTACTTGCGGGACATGGCCTGTCTCCATTTCTCCAAACTGGATTCTACTGCATGTAGTACACCGACTGTATGTAAGTACCGTAAATTCCGGACTATAAGCCGCGGCTTTTTTCCCGTTTTTTGGCCTTTTTTGCCCCCTGCGGCTTAAATAACGGTGCGTCTTATCTATGGATTTTTTCCAAAAAAAAAAAAAAATCTCTTTTTTAGCACTCTTTCTAACTATAAATCCACTTCTGTTTTAATTTCCTCTCTTGCCCTCTTTTAACAACATAACATAACATAACATAACACAACACAGGTAAGCAGAAAGAAAAAGACGAAGCAATCACGCCATGAATGAGGAAATGACTCACCTGCTGGAGGCTGGAGATACACCGCTTGGGCTAAACTTTTACTCCGTGAAACACTATCGATTAAGTCCGACATCGCTCAGAGGTTTTGAGCAGCTTGAAAACAAGTTTGAAAACGTGCAGAAGTCCATCCACTCACTCAAGAAACTAAGGCAACCGTGAACAGAGTTTATAATGCGGAAAAGCGCATCTGCGCACTGGAGGACAAAAACAACACAGTGAGTCCGAAAATGGATAAAATGCAAAATCGAAACCCTGCACACGCAGGTTGATGACTTAATCAGCAGGAGTAAAAGAAATAACATTCGCCTGATCAATGTAAAAGAGGGGCTGAGATTGGTGACATGGACGCTTTCGTGGCAAAATCCTGTGTTACATCCTGGACCTGAAGGAAGGCGAGAAACCACCAGAGGTGGACAGGGCACACCGGGCGCCTCGGCCACGTCCAGACCCCGGCCTGCCACCGAGGGCCATCTTCATCTGCCTACTCCGCTGGCCCGACCGTCAACTCATCCTCCAGGCTGCGGGGAAGAAGCCCCTCACCTGGGAGGGTACGCGCTTTTTCGTCCGGCAGGACCTCTCCGCGTTGGTGCAACAGAAACGCGCAACATACAACAGCATCATCGAGTCAATGGATATCGCTTTGGCGTACTGTACCCAGCGAGACTCGTCATAACCATTGATGGACAGCGGCGGAACAAGAGCTCAAAGTGAAACTGCCGAATATCTTTTGAGTTGGACTGGTCAATAGTACTGTGAGTAACTAAAATAAAAAAATAAAAAACGGAATTCTCTCTTCTTTAGCACTCTTTCTAACTATAAATCCACTTCTGTTTTAATTTCCTCTCTTGCCCTCTTTTCACCACACCGCGGACACTGTGTGCACTGTAAAAAAAAACAAAAATACCACAATGTGTGATTTTGTCTGGGGATTAGTGACCTGACTTTTGTTTTGTTGAAATGTTAATAAATGGGAGCTTCCCCAAACAGCCATCTCTTTCCCGACAATCCCCTCTGTGCACGAAGCCTTACATATGGTAATTAAACATCAAAACACCCGCGGCTTATAGACCGATGCGGCTTATAGAAGAAAAAAATAGTCACCTTTGAAGGTGCGTCTTATAGACCGGTGCGTCTTATAGTCCGGAATTTACGGTACCTGATAGGACCCCACTTCAAACAAACCAAACTATCCCTTTAATGTATGTAGGAGTAGTTGGAGTTGAAAGAGGATTTGTGTTCTTTGTGTTTGGGACTGAAGTTTCCACTGAAAGTAAATAATTAATGAGGATATTCTCTCTTTACAGTGCACTCCAGGACGTTCCACACAGGGAAGAAGCCCACTCTCATCACCAACTGTAAGTTACCTCTTTAAAGCAACATTTTAGGAGATTCGTCTATTTGACATATTCCCGTAAGACGAGAAGATTAATGCCCTTCTCTTCTCGAAAGCATGAAACGCAAACTGCAATTTCTCAAAAAGTCCAAAAAGCTTAATGTATGTAGGAGTAGTTGGAATTGAAAGTGTGTGTGTGTGTGTGTGTGTGTGATGGGTCGGTTTCACGGGTCAGGTTCGGTGTACAAGCTTAAACCGGTTTGATTTCATGACAACCGGCTGAACCGACATGCAAATTAAATAGTGAAATGATTAAATTTTTGGGGAAAAGGAAGGTCAGATCGCGATGCCTGTAAAGGACTACATGTATTTCTTGGTGTGTTCTTCAAAACAGCTGGATCAATATGATCCACCAGGTGAAAGTATATATCTGTTTAAGCTAAGTTTGTTCCACCATTCAGTCGTCTACTGTCATTTATGGGCTCCACTCAGGAGCACTAGTCAAGTGCAACACATAGTGGTAGAATTAGGTATACCGGTTAGATACGGTTTATTTTACAATATCGAATCAGTTTTTAAAAAATTACACCGACCTGTGTGTGTGTCTGCCTGCCTTCCACTGCCCCATACAGGTCTGGTGTATTGGTGGAGCGTGCAGTGGTGTATCTCTAATTTTATAGAC